>NW_027464624.1:1282500-1445000 GCF_043290135.1 Rhipicephalus microplus | reverse complement strand
GTGCTTTCACAACATTTTACCTATCGCAGTTTCGTACTCGCATTAAAACAACACTATCTCGTTAGATGACGTCGTTTTTGGTGGTTTCACGACGCTACCTAGCTTAAACTAACATAACTCAACCTAACATAACCTTCGCACTTCTATCATTAGAAAACGTTTTACTCGCTACTTTACATTGCTTTCTACAACATTACGACGGTTTCAAGCGCTTTCACATTAGATATCGCAGTTCCCAACTTGTAAAGGTGAAAAACACTGCATCTCACTAAGTGACATTGCTTATTGCGGTTTTACGACGGTTCATACCTTAACCTAACCTAACATTCGCACTTGTATCTAAAAACGCTCTATTACACTGTTTTGTTCACAATTACGATATTTGCATGACCTCACAGTTTTTCACCAACTTATTGCAGTACAGAACGCTGTATCTCGCTAAATGACATTGTTCTTTAAGGTTTCACGATGCTTGCATGCGCTTTAACGAGAATATCACAATATAGCAGTTTCGCACTTGTAACGGTAGAACACGCAGTATTTGGCTTGTTCATGCCGTTTTGTGTGCTTTCACAACATTTCACCTATCGCAGTTTAATACTCGCTATAAAACAACACTATCTCGTTAGGTGACGTCGTTTTTGGTAGTTTCACGACGCTACCTAGCTTAAACTAACCTAACCTAACCTAACCTTCGCACTTCTATTGTTAGAAAACGTTTTACTCGCCACTTTACAATGTTTTCTACAAGATTACGACGGTTTCATGCGCTTTCACATTAGATATCGTAGTTCCCGACTAGTAATGTTGAAAAACACTACATCTCACTAAGTGACATTGTTTAATGCGGTTTTACGACGGTTGATATGTCAACCTAACCTAACATTCGCACTTGTATCTAAAGACGCTCAATTACACTGTTCCGTTCACAATTACGATATTTGCTTGACCTCACAGTTTCTCACCAACTTATTACAGTACAGAACGCTGTATCTCGCTAAATGACATCGTTCTTTAAGGTTTCACGATACTTGCATGCGCTTTACCGAGAATGTCACAACATAGCAGTTTCGCACTTGTAACGGTACAACACGCAGCATTTGGCTTGTTCATGCCGTTTTGTGTGCTTTCACAACATTTTACCTATCGCAGTTTCGTACTCGCAATAAAACAACACTATCTCGTTAGATGACGTCGTTTTTGGTGGTTTCACGACGCTACCTAGCTTAAACTAACATAACTCAACCTAACATAACCTTCGCACTTCTATCATTAGAAAACGTTTTACTCGCTACTTTACATTGCTTTCTACAACATTACGACGGTTTCAAGCGCTTTCACATTAGATATCGCAGTTCCCAACTTGTAAAGGTGAAAAACACTGCATCTCACTAAGTGACATTGCTTATTGCGGTTTTACGACGGTTCATACCTTAACCTAACCTAACATTCGCACTTGTATCTAAAAACGCTCTATTACACTGTTTTGTTCACAATTACGATATTTGCATGACCTCACAGTTTTTCACCAACTTATTGCAGTACAGAACGCTGTATCTCGCTAAATGACATTGTTCTTTAAGGTTTCACGATGCTTGCATGCGCTTTAACGAGAATATCACAATATAGCAGTTTCGCACTTGTAACGGTAGAACACGCAGTATTTGGCTTGTTCATGCCGTTTTGTGTGCTTTCACAACATTTCACCTATCGCAGTTTAATACTCGCTATAAAACAACACTATCTCGTTAGGTGACGTCGTTTTTGGTAGTTTCACGACGCTACCTAGCTTAAACTAACCTAACCTAACCTAACCTTCGCACTTCTATTGTTAGAAAACGTTTTACTCGCCACTTTACAATGTTTTCTACAAGATTACGACGGTTTCATGCGCTTTCACATTAGATATCGTAGTTCCCGACTAGTAATGTTGAAAAACACTACATCTCACTAAGTGACATTGTTTAATGCGGTTTTACGACGGTTGATATGTCAACCTAACCTAACATTCGCACTTGTATCTAAAGACGCTCAATTACACTGTTCCGTTCACAATTACGATATTTGCTTGACCTCACAGTTTCTCACCAACTTATTACAGTACAGAACGCTGTATCTCGCTAAATGACATCGTTCTTTAAGGTTTCACGATACTTGCATGCGCTTTACCGAGAATGTCACAACATAGCAGTTTCGCACTTGTAACGGTACAACACGCAGCATTTGGCTTGTTCATGCCGTTTTGTGTGCTTTCACAACATTTTACCTATCGCAGTTTCGTACTCGCAATAAAACAACACTATCTCGTTAGATGACGTCGTTTTTGGTGGTTTCACGACGCTACCTAGCTTAAACTAACATAACTCAACCTAACATAACCTTCGCACTTCTATCATTAGAAAACGTTTTACTCGCTACTTTACATTGCTTTCTACAAGATTACGACGGTTTCATGCGCTTTCACATTAGATATCGTAGTTCCCGACTAGTAATGTTGAAAAACACTACATCTCCCTAAGTGACATTGTTTAATGCGGTTTTACGACGGTTGATATGTCAACCTAACCTAACATTCGCACTTGTATCTAAAAACGCTCTATTACACTGTTTTGTTCACAATTACGATATTTGCATGACCTCACAGTTTTTCACCAACTTATTGCAGTACAGAACGCTGTATCTCGCTAAATGACATTGTTCTTTAAGGTTTCACGATGCTTGCATGCGCTTTAACGAGAATATCACAATATAGCAGTTTCGCACTTGTAACGGTACAACACGCAGTATCTGGCTTGTTCAAGCCGTTTTGTGTACTTTCACAACATTTCACCTATTGCAGTTTCGTACATGCAATAAAACAACACTATCTCGTTAGATGACGTCCTTTTTGGTGGTCTCACGACGCTACATAGCTTAAACTAACATAACTCAAGCTAACCTTCGCACTTCTATCTTTAGAAAACGTTTTACTCGACATTTTACAATGTTTTCTACAAGATTACGACGGTTTCATGCGCTTTCACATTAGATATCGTAGTTCCCGACTTGTAATGTTGAAAAACACTACATCTCACTAAGTGACATTGTTTAATGCGGTTTTACGACGGTTGATATCTCAACCTAACCTAACATTCGCACTTGTATCTAAATACGCTCAATTACACTGTTTCGTTCACAACTACGATATTTGCTTGACCTCACAGTTTCTCACCAACTTATTACAGTACAGAACGCTGTATCTCGCTAGATGACATCGTTCTTTAAGGTTTCACGATACTTGCATGCGCTTTAACGAGAATATCACAATAAAGCAGTTTCGCACTTGTAACGGCACCAGACGCAGTATCTGGCTAGTTCATGCCATTTTGTGTGCTTTCCCAATATTTCACCTATCGCAGTTTCGTACTCGCAATAAAACAACACTATCTCGTTAGATGACATCGTTTTTGGTGGTTTCACGACGCTACCTAGCTCAAACTAACCGAACCTTCGCACTTCTATCGTTAGAAAACGTTTTATTCGCTACTTTACAATGTTTTCTACAAGATTACGACGGTTTCGTGCGCTTTCACATTAGATATCGCAGTTCCCGACTTGTAATGGTGGAAAACACAGCATCTCACTAAGTGACATTGTTTAATGCGGTTTTAGCGCGGTTCATATCTTAACCTAACCTAACCTTACCTAACCCAACCTAACCTAACCTAACCAAACCTTACCTAACCTACCCTAACCTAACCTAACCTAACCTAACCTAACCAAACCTAACCTAACCTAACCTAACGTAACCTAACCTAACCTAACCTAACCAAACCTAACCTAACCTAACGACGTTTGCAAGCGCTTTCACATTAGATATCGCAGTTCCCGACTTGTAATGGTGAAAAACACTGCATCTCACTAAGTGACATTGTTTAATGCGGTTTTACGACGGTTCATATCTTAACCTAACCTAACATTCGCACTTGTATTAAAAAACGCTCTATTACACTGTTTCGTTCACAATTAGGATATTTGCATAACCTCACAGTTTTTCACCAACTTATTGCAGTACAGAACGCTGTATCTCGCTAAATGACATCGTTCTTTAAGGTTTCACGATACTTGCATGCGCTTTACCGAGAATGTCACAACATAGCAGTTCCGCACTTGTAACGGTACAACACGCAGTATTTGGCTTGTTCATGCCATTTTGTGTGCTTTCACAACATTTTACCTATCGCAGTTTCGTACTCGCTATAAAACAACACTATCTCGTTAGATGACGTCGTTTTTGGTGGTTTCACGACGCTACCTAGCTTAAACTAACATAACTCAACCTAACATAACCTTCGCACTTCTATCATTAGAAAACGTTTTACTCGCTACTTTACATTGCTTTCTACAACATTACGACGGTTTCAAGCGCTTTCACATTAGATATCGCAGTTCCCAACTTGTAAAGGTGAAAAACACTGCATCTCACTAAGTGAAATTGCTTATTGCGGTTTTACGACGGTTCATACCTTAACCTAACGTAACCTAACCTAACCTAACCCAACCTAACCTAACATAACCTAACCTAACCTAACCTAACCAAACCTAACCTAACCTAACCTAACCTAACCTAACCTAACGACGTTTGCAAGCGCTTTCACATTAGATATCGCAGTTCCCAACTTGTAATGGTGAAAAACAGTGCATCTCACTAAGTGACATTGTTTAATGCGGTTTTACGACGGTTCATATCTTAACCTAACCTAACAATCGTACTTGTATTGAAAAACGCTCTATTACACTGTTTCGTTCACAATTACGATATTTGCATAACCTCACAGTTTTTCACCAACTTATTGCAGTACAGAACGCTGTATCTCGCTAAATGACATTGTTCTTTAAGGTTTCACGATGCTTGCATGCGCTTTAACGAGAATATCACAATATAGCAGTTTCGCACTTGTAACGGTAGAACACGCAGTATTTGGCTTGTTCATGCCGTTTTGTGTGCATTCACAACATTTCACCTATCGCAGTTTAATACTGGCAATAAAACAACACTATCTCGTTAGATGACGTCGTTTTTGGTAGTTTCACGACGCTACCTAGCTTAAACTAACCTAACCTAACCTAACCTTCGCACTTCTATCGTTAGAAAACGTTTTACTCGCAACTTTACAATGTTTTCTACTAGATTACGACGGTTTCACGCGCTTTCACATTAGATATCGTAGTTCCCGACTCTTAATGTTGAAAAACACTACATCTCACTAAGTGACATTGTTTAATGCGGTTTTACGACGGTTGATTTGTCAACCTAACCTAACATTCGCACTTGTATCTAAAGACGCTCAATTACACTGTTTCGTTCACAATTACAATATTTGCTTGACCTCACAGTTTCTCACCAACTTATTACAGTACAGAACGCTGTATCTCGCTAAATGACATCGTTCTTTAAGGTTTCACGATACTTGCATGCGCTTTACCGAGAATGTCACAACATAGCAGTTTCGCACTTGTAACGGTACAACACGCAGTATTTGGCTTGTTCATGCCGTTTTGTGTGCTTTCACAACATTTTATCTATCGCAGTTTCGTACTCGCATTAAAACAACACTATCTCGTTAGATGACGTCGTTTTTGGTGGTTTCACGACGCTACCTAGCTTAAACTAACATAACTCAACCTAACATAACCTTCGCACTTCTATCGTTAGAAAACGTTTTACTCGCTACTTTACATTGCTTTCAACAACATTACGACGGTTTCAAGCGCTTTCACATTAGATATCGCAGTTCCCAACTTGTAAAGGTGAAAAACACTGCATCTCACTAAGTGACATTGTTTAATGCGGTTTTAGCGCGGTTCATATCTTAACCTAACCTAACCTAACCTAACCTAACCCAACCTAACCTAACATAACCTAACCTAACCTAACCTAACCAAACCTAACCTAACGTAACGTAACCTAACCTAACCTAACCTAACCTAACGACGTTTGCAAGCGCTTTCACATTAGATATCGCAGTTCCCGACTTGTAATGGTGAAAACACTGCATCTCACTAAGTGACATTGTTTAATGCGGTTTTACGACGGTTCATATCTTAACCTAACCTAACATTCGTACTTGTATTGCAAAACGCTCTATTACACTGTTTCGTTCAAAATTACGATATTTGCATAACCTCACAGTTTTTCACCAACTTATTGCAGTACAGAACGCTGTATCTCGCTAAATGACATCGTTCTTTAAGGTTTCACGATGCTTGCATGCGCTTTACCGAGAATGTCACAACATAGCAGTTTCGCACTTGTAACGGTACAACACGCAGCATTTGGCTTGTTCATGCCGTTTTGTGTGCTTTCACAACATTTTACCTATCGCAGTTTCGTACTCGCAATAAAACAACACTATCTCGTTAGATGACGTCGTTTTTGGTGGTTTCACGACGCTACCTAGCTTAAACTAACATAACTCAACCTAACATAACCTTCGCACTTCTATCGTTAGAAAACGTTTTACTCGCTACTTTACATTGCTTTCTACAAGATTACGACGGTTTCATGCGCTTTCACATTAGATATCGTAGTTCCCGACTAGTAATGTTGAAAAACACTACATCTCACTAAGTGACATTGTTTAATGCGGTTTTACGACGGTTGATATGTCAACCTAACCTAACATTCGCACTTGTATCTAAAAACGCTCTATTACACTGTTTTGTTCACAATTACGATATTTGCATGACCTCACAGTTTTTCACCAACTTATTGCAGTACAGAACGCTGTATCTCGCTAAATGACATTGTTCTTTAAGGTTTCACGATGCTTGCATGCGCTTTAACGAGAATATCACAATATAGCAGTTTCGCACTTGTAACGGTACAACACGCAGTATCTGGCTTGTTCAAGCCGTTTTGTGTACTTTCACAACATTTCACCTATTGCAGTTTCGTACATGCAATAAAACAACACTATCTCGTTAGATGACGTCCTTTTTGGTGGTCTTACGACGCTACATAGCTTAAACTAACATAACTCAAGCTAACCTTCGCACTTCTATCTTTAGAAAACGTTTTACTCGACATTTTACAATGTTTTCTACAAGATTACGACGGTTTCATGCGCTTTCACATTAGATATCGTAGTTCCCGACTTGTAATGTTGAAAAACACTACATCTCACTAAGTGACATTGTTTAATGCGGTTTTACGACGGTTGATATCTCAACCTAACCTAACATTCGCACTTGTATCTAAATACGCTCAATTACACTGTTTCGTTCACAACTACGATATTTGCTTGACCTCACAGTTTCTCACCAACTTATTACAGTACAGAACGCTGTATCTCGCTAGATGACATCGTTCTTTAAGGTTTCACGATACTTGCATGCGCTTTAACGAGAATATCACAATAAAGCAGTTTCGCACTTGTAACGGCACAAGACGCAGTATCTGGCTAGTTCATGCCATTTTGTGTGCTTTCCCAATATTTCACCTATCGCAGTTTCGTACTCGCAATAAAACAACACTATCTCGTTAGATGACATCGTTTTTGGTGGTTTCACGACGCTACCTAGCTCAAACTAACCGAACCTTCGCACTTCTATCGTTAGAAAACGTTTTATTCGCTACTTTACAATGTTTTCTACAAGATTACGACGGTTTCGTGCGCTTTCACATTAGATATCGCAGTTCCCGACTTGTAATGGTGGAAAACACAGCATCTCACTAAGTGACATTGTTTAATGCGGTTTTAGCGCGGTTCATATCTTAACCTAACCTAACCTTACCTAACCCAACCTAACCTAACCTAACCAAACCTTACCTAACCTACCCTAACCTAACCTAACCTAACCTAACCTAACCAAACCTAACCTAACCTAACCTAACGTAACCTAACCTAACCTAACCTAACCAAACCTAACCTAACCTAACGACGTTTGCAAGCGCTTTCACATTAGATATCGCAGTTCCCGACTTGTAATGGTGAAAAACAGTGCATCTCACTAAGTGACATTGTTTATTGCGGTTTTACGACGGTTCATACCTTAACCTAACGTAACCTAACCTAACCTAACCCAACCTAACCTAACATAACCTAACCTAACCTAACCTAACCAAACCTAACCTAACCTAACCTAACCTAACCTAACGACGTTTGCAAGCGCTTTCACATTAGATATCGCAGTTCCCAACTTGTAATGGTGAAAAACAGTGCATCTCACTAAGTGACATTGTTTAATGCGGTTTTACGACGGTTCATATCTTAACCTAACCTAACATTCGTACTTGTATTGAAAAACGCTCTATTACACTGTTTCGTTCACAATTACGATATTTGCATAACCTCACAGTTTTTCACCAACTTATTGCAGTACAGAACGCTGTATCTCGCTAAATGACATTGTTCTTTAAGGTTTCACGATGCTTGCATGCGCTTTAACGAGAATATCACAATATAGCAGTTTCGCACTTGTAACGGTAGAACACGCAGTATTTGGCTTGTTCATGCCGTTTTGTGTGCATTCACAACATTTCACCTATCGCAGTTTAATACTGGCAATAAAACAACACTATCTCGTTAGATGACGTCGTTTTTGGTAGTTTCACGACGCTACCTAGCTTAAACTAACCTAACCTAACCTAACCTTCGCACTTCTATCGTTAGAAAACGTTTTACTCGCAACTTTACAATGTTTTCTACTAGATTACGACGGTTTCACGCGCTTTCACATTAGATATCGTAGTTCCCGACTCTTAATGTTGAAAAACACTACATCTCACTAAGTGACATTGTTTAATGCGGTTTTACGACGGTTGATTTGTCAACCTAACCTAACATTCGCACTTGTATCTAAAGACGCTCAATTACACTGTTTCGTTCACAATTACAATATTTGCTTGACCTCACAGTTTCTCACCAACTTATTACAGTACAGAACGCTGTATCTCGCTAAATGACATCGTTCTTTAAGGTTTCACGATACTTGCATGCGCTTTACCGAGAATGTCACAACATAGCAGTTTCGCACTTGTAACGGTACAACACGCAGTATTTGGCTTGTTCATGCCGTTTTGTGTGCTTTCACAACATTTTATCTATCGCAGTTTCGTACTCGCATTAAAACAACACTATCTCGTTAGATGACGTCGTTTTTGGTGGTTTCACGACGCTACCTAGCTTAAACTAACATAACTCAACCTAACATAACCTTCGCACTTCTATCGTTAGAAAACGTTTTACTCGCTACTTTACATTGCTTTCAACAACATTACGACGGTTTCAAGCGCTTTCACATTAGATATCGCAGTTCCCAACTTGTAAAGGTGAAAAACACTGCATCTCACTAAGTGACATTGTTTAATGCGGTTTTAGCGCGGTTCATATCTTAACCTAACCTAACCTAACCTAACCTAACCCAACCTAACCTAACATAACCTAACCTAACCTAACCTAACCAAACCTAACCTAACGTAACGTAACCTAACCTAACCTAACCTAACCTAACGACGTTTGCAAGCGCTTTCACATTAGATATCGCAGTTCCCGACTTGTAATGGTGAAAACACTGCATCTCACTAAGTGACATTGTTTAATGCGGTTTTACGACGGTTCATATCTTAACCTAACCTAACATTCGTACTTGTATTGCAAAACGCTCTATTACACTGTTTCGTTCACAATTACGATATTTGCATAACCTCACAGTTTTTCACCAACTTATTGCAGTACAGAACGCTGTATCTCGCTAAATGACATCGTTCTTTAAGGTTTCACGATGCTTGCATGCGCTTTACCGAGAATGTCACAACATAGCAGTTTCGCACTTGTAACGGTACAACACGCAGCATTTGGCTTGTTCATGCCGTTTTGTGTGCTTTCACAACATTTTACCTATCGCAGTTTCGTACTCGCAATAAAACAACACTATCTCGTTAGATGACGTCGTTTTTGGTGGTTTCACGACGCTACCTAGCTTAAACTAACATAACTCAACCTAACATAACCTTCGCACTTCTATCGTTAGAAAACGTTTTACTCGCTACTTTACATTGCTTTCTACAAGATTACGACGGTTTCATGCGCTTTCACATTAGATATCGTAGTTCCCGACTAGTAATGTTGAAAAACACTACATCTCACTAAGTGACATTGTTTAATGCGGTTTTACGACGGTTGATATGTCAACCTAACCTAACATTCGCACTTGTATCTAAAAACGCTCTATTACACTGTTTTGTTCACAATTACGATATTTGCATGACCTCACAGTTTTTCACCAACTTATTGCAGTACAGAACGCTGTATCTCGCTAAATGACATTGTTCTTTAAGGTTTCACGATGCTTGCATGCGCTTTAACGAGAATATCACAATATAGCAGTTTCGCACTTGTAACGGTACAACACGCAGTATCTGGCTTGTTCAAGCCGTTTTGTGTACTTTCACAACATTTCACCTATTGCAGTTTCGTACATGCAATAAAACAACACTATCTCGTTAGATGACGTCCTTTTTGGTGGTCTTACGACGCTACATAGCTTAAACTAACATAACTCAAGCTAACCTTCGCACTTCTATCTTTAGAAAACGTTTTACTCGACATTTTACAATGTTTTCTACAAGATTACGACGGTTTCATGCGCTTTCACATTAGATATCGTAGTTCCCGACTTGTAATGTTGAAAAACACTACATCTCACTAAGTGACATTGTTTAATGCGGTTTTACGACGGTTGATATCTCAACCTAACCTAACATTCGCACTTGTATCTAAATACGCTCAATTACACTGTTTCGTTCACAACTACGATATTTGCTTGACCTCACAGTTTCTCACCAACTTATTACAGTACAGAACGCTGTATCTCGCTAGATGACATCGTTCTTTAAGGTTTCACGATACTTGCATGCGCTTTAACGAGAATATCACAATAAAGCAGTTTCGCACTTGTAACGGCACAAGACGCAGTATCTGGCTAGTTCATGCCATTTTGTGTGCTTTCCCAATATTTCACCTATCGCAGTTTCGTACTCGCAATAAAACAACACTATCTCGTTAGATGACATCGTTTTTGGTGGTTTCACGACGCTACCTAGCTCAAACTAACCGAACCTTCGCACTTCTATCGTTAGAAAACGTTTTATTCGCTACTTTACAATGTTTTCTACAAGATTACGACGGTTTCGTGCGCTTTCACATTAGATATCGCAGTTCCCGACTTGTAATGGTGGAAAACACAGCATCTCACTAAGTGACATTGTTTAATGCGGTTTTAGCGCGGTTCATATCTTAACCTAACCTAACCTTACCTAACCCAACCTAACCTAACCTAACCAAACCTTACCTAACCTACCCTAACCTAACCTAACCTAACCTAACCTAACCAAACCTAACCTAACCTAACCTAACGTAACCTAACCTAACCTAACCTAACCAAACCTAACCTAACCTAACGACGTTTGCAAGCGCTTTCACATTAGATATCGCAGTTCCCGACTTGTAATGGTGAAAAACAGTGCATCTCACTAAGTGGCATTGTTTATTGCGGTTTTACGACGGTTCATACCTTAACCTAACGTAACCTAACCTAACCTAACCCAACCTAACCTAACATAACCTAACCTAACCTAACCTAACCAAACCTAACCTAACCTAACCTAACCTAACCTAACGACGTTTGCAAGCGCTTTCACATTAGATATCGCAGTTCCCAACTTGTAATGGTGAAAAACAGTGCATCTCACTAAGTGACATTGTTTAATGCGGTTTTACGACGGTTCATATCTTAACCTAACCTAACATTCGTACTTGTATTGAAAAACGCTCTATTACACTGTTTCGTTCACAATTACGATATTTGCATAACCTCACAGTTTTTCACCAACTTATTGCAGTACAGAACGCTGTATCTCGCTAAATGACATTGTTCTTTAAGGTTTCACGATGCTTGCATGCGCTTTAACGAGAATATCACAATATAGCAGTTTCGCACTTGTAACGGTAGAACACGCAGTATTTGGCTTGTTCATGCCGTTTTGTGTGCATTCACAACATTTCACCTATCGCAGTTTAATACTGGCAATAAAACAACACTATCTCGTTAGATGACGTCGTTTTTGGTAGTTTCACGACGCTACCTAGCTTAAACTAACCTAACCTAACCTAACCTTCGCACTTCTATCGTTAGAAAACGTTTTACTCGCAACTTTACAATGTTTTCTACTAGATTACGACGGTTTCACGCGCTTTCACATTAGATATCGTAGTTCCCGACTCTTAATGTTGAAAAACACTACATCTCACTAAGTGACATTGTTTAATGCGGTTTTACGACGGTTGATTTGTCAACCTAACCTAACATTCGCACTTGTATCTAAAGACGCTCAATTACACTGTTTCGTTCACAATTACAATATTTGCTTGACCTCACAGTTTCTCACCAACTTATTACAGTACAGAACGCTGTATCTCGCTAAATGACATCGTTCTTTAAGGTTTCACGATACTTGCATGCGCTTTACCGAGAATGTCACAACATAGCAGTTTCGCACTTGTAACGGTACAACACGCAGTATTTGGCTTGTTCATGCCGTTTTGTGTGCTTTCACAACATTTTACCTATCGCAGTTTCGTACTCGCATTAAAACAACACTATCTCGTTAGATGACGTCGTTTTTGGTGGTTTCACGACGCTACCTAGCTTAAACTAACATAACTCAACCTAACATAACCTTCGCACTTCTATCGTTAGAAAACGTTTTACTCGCTACTTTACATTGCTTTCAACAACATTACGACGGTTTCAAGCGCTTTCACATTAGATATCGCAGTTCCCAACTTGTAAAGGTGAAAAACACTGCATCTCACTAAGTGACATTGTTTAATGCGGTTTTAGCGCGGTTCATATCTTAACCTAACCTAACCTAACCTAACCTAACCTAACCCAACCTAACCTAACATAACCTAACCTAACCTAACCTTACCAAACCTAACCTAACGTAACGTAACCTAACCTAACCTAACCTAACCTAACGACGTTTGCAAGCGCTTTCACATTAGATATCGCAGTTCCCGACTTGTAATGGTGAAAACACTGCATCTCACTAAGTGACATTGTTTAATGCGGTTTTACGACGGTTCATATCTTAACCTAACCTAACATTCGTACTTGTATTGCAAAACGCTCTATTACACTGTTTCGTTCACAATTACGATATTTGCATATCCTCACAGTTTTTCACCAACTTATTGCAGTACAGAACGCTGTATCTCGCTAAATGACATCGTTCTTTAAGGTTTCACGATGCTTGCATGCGCTTTACCGAGAATGTCACAACATAGCAGTTTCGCACTTGTAACGGTACAACACGCAGTATTTGGCTTGTTCATGCCGTTTTGTGTGCTTTCACAACATTTTACCTATCGCAGTTTCGTACTCGCATTAAAACAACACTATCTCGTTAGATGACGTCGTTTTTGGTGGTTTCACGACGCTACCTAGCTTAAACTAACATAACTCAACCTAACATAACCTTCGCACTTCTATCGTTAGAAAACGTTTTACTCGCTACTTTACATTGCTTTCAACAACATTACGACGGTTTCAAGCGCTTTCACATTAGATATCGCAGTTCCCAACTTGTAAAGGTGAAAAACACTGCATCTCACTAAGTGACATTGTTTAATGCGGTTTTAGCGCGGTTCATATCTTAACCTAACCTAACCTAACCTAACCTAACCTAACCCAACCTAACCTAACATAACCTAACCTAACCTAACCTAACCAAACCTAACCTAACGTAACGTAACCTAACCTAACCTAACCTAACCTAACGACGTTTGCAAGCGCTTTCACATTAGATATCGCAGTTCCCGACTTGTAATGGTGAAAACACTGCATCTCACTAAGTGACATTGTTTAATGCGGTTTTACGACGGTTCATATCTTAACCTAACCTAACATTCGTACTTGTATTGCAAAACGCTCTATTACACTGTTTCGTTCACAATTACGATATTTGCATAACCTCACAGTTTTTCACCAACTTATTGCAGTACAGAACGCTGTATCTCGCTAAATGACATCGTTCTTTAAGGTTTCACGATGCTTGCATGCGCTTTACCGAGAATGTCACAACATAGCAGTTTCGCACTTGTAACGGTACAACACGCAGTATTTGGCTTGTTCATGCCGTTTTGTGTGCTTTCACAACATTTTACCTATCGCAGTTTCGTACTCGCATTAAAACAACACTATCTCGTTAGATGACGTCGTTTTTGGTGGTTTCACGACGCTACCTAGCTTAAACTAACATAACTCAACCTAACATAACCTTCGCACTTCTATCGTTAGAAAACGTTTTACTCGCTACTTTACATTGCTTTCAACAACATTACGACGGTTTCAAGCGCTTTCACATTAGATATCGCAGTTCCCAACTTGTAAAGGTGAAAAACACTGCATCTCACTAAGTGACATTGTTTAATGCGGTTTTAGCGCGGTTCATATCTTAACCTAACCTAACCTAACCTAACCTAACCTAACCTAACCTAACCCAACCTAACCTAACATAACCTAACCTAACCTAACCTAACCAAACCTAACCTAACGTAACGTAACCTAACCTAACCTAACCTAACCTAACGACGTTTGCAAGCGCTTTCACATTAGATATCGCAGTTCCCGACTTGTAATGGTGAAAACACTGCATCTCACTAAGTGACATTGTTTAATACGGTTTTACGACGGTTCATATCTTAACCTAACCTAACATTCGCACTTGTATTAAAAAACGCTCTATTACAATGTTTCGTTCACAATTAGGATATTTGCATAACCTCACAGTTTTTCACCAACTTATTGCAGTACAGAACGCTGTATCTCGCTAAATGACATCGTTCTTTAAGGTTTCACGATGCTTGCATGCGCTTTAACGAGAATATCACAACATAGCAGTTTCGCACTTGTAACTGTACAACACGCAGTATTTGGCTTGTTCATGCCGCTTTGTGTGCTTTCACAACATTTCACCTATTGCAGTTTCGTACTCGCAATAAAACAACACTATCTCGTTAAATGACGTTGTTTTTGGTAGTTGCACGACGCTACCTAGCTTAAACTAACATAACCTAACATAACCTTCGCACTTCTATCGTTAGAAAACGTTTTACTCGCTACTTTACATTGCTTTCTACAACATTATGACGGTTTCAAGCGCTTTCACATTAGATATCACAGTTCTCAACTTGTAAAGGTGAAAAACACTGCATCTCACTAAGTGACAATGTTTAATGCGGTTTTACGACGGTTCATACCTTAACCTAACGTAACCTAACCTAACCTAACCTTACCTAACCTAACCTAACCTAACCTAACCCAACCCAACCCAACCTAACCTAACCTAACCTAACCTAAACTAACCTAACCCAACCTAACCTAACCTAACCCAACCTAACCCAACCCAACCCAACCTAACCTAACCTAACCTAAGCTAACCAAACCTAACCTAACCTAACTTAACCTAACCTAACGTAACCTAACCTAACCTAACCTATTCTAACGTAACCTAACCTTACCTGACCTAACCTAACCTAACGTAACCTAACCTAACCTAACATAACGTAACCTCACCTAACCTAACCTAACCTAACGTAACCTAACCTAACCTAACCCAACCTAACCAAACCCAACCCAACCCAACAACACCCAACCCAACCTAACCTAACCTAACCTAACCTTACCTAACCTAACCAAATTATCCTTACCTAACCTAACCCAACTCAACCCAACCTAACCTAATCTAACCTAACCTAACCTAACCTAACCTAACCAAACCTGACCTAACCTAACCTAACCTAACCTAACGACGGTTGCAAGCGCTTTCACATTAAATATCGCAGTTCCCCACTTTTAATGGTGAAAAACACTGCATCTCAGTAATTGACATTGTTTAATGCGGTTTTACGACGGTACATATCTTAACCTAACCTAACATTCGCACTTGTATCTAAAAACGCTCTATTACACTGTTTTGTTCACAATTACGATATTTGCATGACCTCACAGTTTTTCACCAACTTATTGCAGTACAGAACGCTGTATCTCGCTAAATGACATTGTTCTTTAAGGTTTCACGATGCTTGCATGCGCTTTAACGAGAATATCACAATATACCAGTTTCGCACTTGTAACGGTAGAACACGCAGTATTTGGCTTGTTCATGCCGTTTTGTGTGCTTTCACAACATTTCACCTATCGCAGTTTAATACTCGCTATAAAACAACACTATCTCGTTAGATGACGTCGTTTTTGGTAGTTTCACGACGCTACCTAGCTTAAACTAACCTAACCTAACCTAACCTTCGCACTTCTATCGTTAGAAAACGTTTTACTCGCAACTTTACAATGTTTTCTACTAGATTACGACGGTTTCATGCGCTTTCACATTAGATATCGTAGTTCCCGACTTGTAATGTTGAAAAACACTACATCTCACTAAGTGACATTGTTTAATGCGGTTTTACGACGGTTGATATGTCAACCTAACCTAACATTCGCACTTGTATCTAAAGACGCTCAATTACACTGTTTCGTTCACAATTACAATATTTGCTTGACCTCACAGTTTCTCACCAACTTATTACAGTACAGAACGCTGTATCTCGCTAAATGACATCGTTCTTTAAGGTTTCACGATACTTGCATGCGCTTTACCGAGAATGTCACAACATAGCAGTTTCGCACTTGTAACGGTACAACACGCAGTATTTGGCTTGTTCATGCCGTTTTGTGTGCTTTCACAACATTTTACCTATCGCAGTTTCGTACTCGCATTAAAACAACACTATCTCGTTAGATGACGTCGTTTTTGGTGGTTTCACGACGCTACCTAGCTTAAACTAACATAACTCAACCTAACATAACCTTCGCACTTCTATCGTTAGAAAACGTTTTACTCGCTACTTTACATTGCTTTCAACAACATTACGACGGTTTCAAGCGCTTTCACATTAGATATCGCAGTTCCCAACTTGTAAAGGTGAAAAACACTGCATCTCACTAAGTGACATTGTTTAATGCGGTTTTAGCGCGGTTCATATCTTAACCTAACCTAACCTAACCTAACCTAACCTAACCTAACCCAACCTAACCTAACCTAACCTAACCTAACCTAACCAAACCTAACCTAACGTAACGTAACCTAACCTAACCTAACCTAACCTAACGACGTTTGCAAGCGCTTTCACATTAGATATCGCAGTTCCCGACTTGTAATGGTGAAAACACTGCATCTCACTAAGTGACATTGTTTAATGCGGTTTTACGACGGTTCATATCTTAACCTAACCTAACATTCGTACTTGTATTGCAAAACGCTCTATTACACTGTTTCGTTCACAATTACGATATTTGCATAACCTCACAGTTTTTCACCAACTTATTGCAGTACAGAACGCTGTATCTCGCTAAATGACATCGTTCTTTAAGGTTTCACGATGCTTGCATGCGCTTTACCGAGAATGTCACAACATAGCAGTTTCGCACTTGTAACGGTACAACACGCAGTATTTGGCTTGTTCATGCCGTTTTGTGTGCTTTCACAACATTTTACCTATCGCAGTTTCGTACTCGCATTAAAACAACACTATCTCGTTAGATGACGTCGTTTTTGGTGGTTTCACGACGCTACCTAGCTTAAACTAACATAACTCGACCTAACATAACCTTCGCACTTCTATCGTTAGAAAACGTTTTACTCGCTACTTTACATTGCTTTCAACAACATTACGACGGTTTCAAGCGCTTTCACATTAGATATCGCAGTTCCCAACTTGTAAAGGTGAAAAACACTGCATCTCACTAAGTGACATTGTTTAATGCGGTTTTAGCGCGGTTCATATCTTAACCTAACCTAACCTAACCTAACCTAACCTAACCTAACCCAACCTAACCTAACATAACCTAACCTAACCTAACCTAACCAAACCTAACCTAACGTAACGTAACCTAACCTAACCTAACCTAACCTAACGACGTTTGCAAGCGCTTTCACATTAGATATCGCAGTTCCCGACTTGTAATGGTGAAAACACTGCATCTCACTAAGTGACATTGTTTAATGCGGTTTTACGACGGTTCATATCTTAACCTAACCTAACATTCGCACTTGTATTAAAAAACGCTCTATTACACTGTTTCGTTCACAATTAGGATATTTGCATAACCTCACAGTTTTTCACCAACTTATTGCAGTACAGAACGCTGTATCTCGCTAAATGACATCGTTCTTTAAGGTTTCACGATGCTTGCATGCGCTTTAACGAGAATATCACAACATAGCAGTTTCGCACTTGTAACTGTACAACACGCAGTATTTGGCTTGTTCATGCCGTTTTGTGTGCTTTCACAACATTTCACCTATCGCAGTTTCGTACTCGCAATAAAACAACACTATCTCGTTAAATGACGTTGTTTTTGGTAGTTGCACGACGCTACCTAGCTTAAACTAACATAACTCAACCTAACATAACCTTCGCACTTCTATCGTTAGAAAACGTTTTACTCGCTACTTTACATTGCTTTCTACAACATTATGACGGTTTCAAGCGCTTTCACATTAGATATCACAGTTCTCAACTTGTAAAGGTGAAAAACACTGCATCTCACTAAGTGACAATGTTTAATGCGGTTTTACGACGGTTCATACCTTAACCTAACGTAACCTAACCTAACCTAACCTTAGCTAACCTAACCTAACCTAACCTAACCTAACCCAACCCAACCCAACCTAACCTAACCTAACCTAACCTAAACTAACCTAACCCAACCTAACCTAACCTAACCTAACCCAACCTAACCCAACCCAACCCAACCTAACCTAACCTAAGCTAACCTAACCTAAGCTAACCAAACCTAACCTAACCTAACTTAACCTAACCTAACGTAACCTAACCTAACCTAACCTATTCTAACGTAACCTAACCTTACCTGACCTAACCTAACCTAACGTAACCTAACCTAACCTAACATAACGTAACCTCACCTAACCTAACCTAACCTAACGTAACCTACCCTAACCTAACCCAACCTAACCCAACCCAACCCAACCCAACAACACCCAACCCAACCTAACCTAACCTAACCTAACCTTACCTAACCTAACCAAATCATCCTTACCTAACCTAACCTAACCTAACGTAACCTAACCTAACCTAACCTAACGTAACCTAACCTAACCTAACGTAACCTAACCTAACCTAACCCAACCTAACCTAACCTAACCTAACCCAACTCAACCCAACCTAACCTAATCTAACCTAACCTAACCTAACCTAACCTAACCTAACCAAACCTGACCTAACCTAACCTAACCTAACCTAACGACGGTTGCAAGCGCTTTCACATTAAATATCGCAGTTCCCCACTTTTAATGGTGAAAAACACTGCATCTCAGTAATTGACATTGTTTAATGCGGTTTTACGACGGTACATATCTTAACCTAACCTAACATTCGCACTTGTATCTAAAAACGCTCTATTACACTGTTTTGTTCACAATTACGATATTTGCATGACCTCACAGTTTTTCACCAACTTATTGCAGTACAGAACGCTGTATCTCGCTAAATGACATTGTTCTTTAAGGTTTCACGATGCTTGCATGTGCTTTAACGAGAATATCACAATATAGCAGTTTCGCACTTGTAACGGTAGAACACGCAGTATTTGGCTTGTTCATGCCGTTTTGTGTGCTTTCACATTTCACCTATCGCAGTTTAATACTCGCAATAAAACAACACTATCTCGTTAGATGACGTCGTTTTTGGTAGTTTCACGACGCTACCTAGCTTAAACTAACCTAACCTAACCTAACCTTCGCACTTCTATCGTTAGAAAACGTTTTACTCGCAACTTTACAATGTTTTCTACAAGATTACGACGGTTTCATGCGCTTTCACATTAGATATCGTAGTTCCCGACATGTAATGTTGAAAAACACTACATCTCACTAAGTGTCATTGTGTAATGCGGTTTTACGACGGTTGATATGTCAACCTAACCTAACATTCGCACTTGTATCTAAAGACGCTCAATTACACTGTTTCGTTCACGATTACAATATTTGCTTGACCTCACAGTTTCTCACCAACTTATTACAGTACAGAACGCTGTATCTCGCTAAATGACATCGTTCTTTAAGGTTTCACGATACTTGCATGCGCTTTACCGAGAATGTCACAACATAGCAGTTTCGCACTTGTAACGGTACAACACGCAGTATTTGGCTTGTTCATGCCGTTTTGTGTGCTTTCACAACATTTTACCTATCGCAGTTTCGTACTCGCATTAAAACAACACTATCTCGTTAGATGACGTCGTTTTTGGTGGTTTCACGACGCTACCTAGATTAAACTAACATAACTCAACCTAACATAACCTTCGCACTTCTATCGTTAGAAAACGTTTTACTCGCTACTTTACATTGCTTTCAACAACATTACGACGGTTTCAAGCGCTTTCACATTAGATATCGCAGTTCCCAACTTGTAAAGGTGAAAAACACTGCATCTCACTAAGTGACATTGTTTAATGCGGTTTTAGCGCGGTTCATATCTTAACCTAACCTAACCTAACCTAACCTAACCCAACCTAACCTAACATAACCTAACCTAACCTAACCTAACCAAACCTAACCTAACGTAACGTAACCTAACCTAACCTAACCTAACCTAACGACGTTTGCAAGCGCTTTCACATTAGATATCGCAGTTCCCGACTTGTAATGGTGAAAACACTGCATCTCACTAAGTGACATTGTTTAATGCGGTTTTACGACGGTTCATATCTTAACCTAACCTAACATTCGTACTTGTATTGCAAAACGCTCTATTACACTGTTTCGTTCACAATTACGATATTTGCATAACCTCACAGTTTTTCACCAACTTATTGCAGTACAGAACGCTGTATCTCGCTAAATGACATCGTTCTTTAAGGTTTCACGATGCTTGCATGCGCTTTACCGAGAATGTCACAACATAGCAGTTTCGCACTTGTAACGGTACAACACGCAGTATTTGGCTTGTTCATGCCGTTTTGTGTGCTTTCACAACATTTTACCTATCGCAGTTTCGTACTCGCATTAAAACAACACTATCTCGTTAGATGACGTCGTTTTTGGTGGTTTCACGACGCTACCTAGCTTAAACTAACATAACTCAACCTAACATAACCTTCGCACTTCTATCGTTAGGAAACGTTTTACTCGCTACTTTACATTGCTTTCAACAACATTACGACGGTTTCAAGCGCTTTCACATTAGATATCGCAGTTCCCAACTTGTAAAGGTGAAAAACACTGCATCTCACTAAGTGACATTGTTTAATGCGGTTTTAGCGCGGCTCATATCTTAACCTAACCTAACCTAACCTAACCTAACCTAACCCAACCTAACCTAACATAACCTAACCTAACCTAACCTAACCAAACCTTACCTAACGTAACGTAACCTAACCTAACCTAACCTAACCTAACGACGTTTTCAAGCGCTTTCACATTAGATATCGCAGTTCCCGACTTGTAATGGTGAAAACACTGCATCTCACTAAGTGACATTGTTTAATACGGTTTTACGACGGTTCATATCTTAACCTAACCTAACATTCGTACTTGTATTGCAAAACGCTCTATTACACTGTTTCGTTCACAATTACGATATTTGCATAACCTCACAGTTTTTCACCAACTTATTGCAGTACAGAACGCTGTATCTCGCTAAATGACATCGTTCTTTAAGGTTTCACGATGCTTGCATGCGCTTTACCGAGAATGTCACAACATAGCAGTTTCGCACTTGTAACGGTACAACACGCAGTATTTGGCTTGTTCATGCCGTTTTGTGTGCTTTCACAACATTTTACCTATCGCAGTTTCGTACTCGCATTAAAACAACACTATCTCGTTAGATGACGTCGTTTTTGGTGGTTTCACGACGCTACCTAGCTTAAACTAACATAACTCAACCTAACATAACCTTCGCACTTCTATCGTTAGGAAACGTTTTACTCGCTACTTTACATTGCTTTCAACAACATTACGACGGTTTCAAGCGCTTTCACATTAGATATCGCAGTTCCCAACTTGTAAAGGTGAAAAACACTGCATCTCACTAAGTGACATTGTTTAATGCGGTTTTAGCGCGGTTCATATCTTAACCTAACCTAACCTAACCTAACCTAACCTAACCCAACCTAACCTAACATAACCTAACCTAACCTAACCTAACCAAACCTAACCTAACGTAACGTAACCTAACCTAACCTAACCTAACCTAACGACGTTTGCAAGCGCTTTCACATTAGATATCGCAGTTCCCGACTTGTAATGGTGAAAACACTGCATCTCACTAAGTGACATTGTTTAATACGGTTTTACGACGGTTCATATCTTAACCTAACCTAACATTCGCACTTGTATTAAAAAACGCTCTATTACAATGTTTCGTTCACAATTAGGATATTTGCATAACCTCACAGTTTTTCACCAACTTATTGCAGTACAGAACGCTGTATCTCGCTAAATGACATCGTTCTTTAAGGTTTCACGATGCTTGCATGCGCTTTAACGAGAATATCACAACATAGCAGTTTCGCACTTGTAACTGTACAACACGCAGTATTTGGCTTGTTCATGCCGTTTTGTGTGCTTTCACAACATTTCACCTATCGCAGTTTCGTACTCGCAATAAAACAACACTATCTCGTTAAATGACGTTGTTTTTGGTAGTTGCACGACGCTACCTAGCTTAAACTAACATAACCTAACATAACCTTCGCACTTCTATCGTTAGAAAACGTTTTACTCGCTACTTTACATTGCTTTCTACAACATTATGACGGTTTCAAGCGCTTTCACATTAGATATCACAGTTCTCAACTTGTAAAGGTGAAAAACACTGCATCTCACTAAGTGACAATGTTTAATGCGGTTTTACGACGGTTCATACCTTAACCTAACGTAACCTAACCTAACCTAACCTTACCTAACCTAACCTAACCTAACCTAACCTAACCCAACCCAACCCAACCTAACCTAACCTAACCTAACCTAAACTAACCTAACCCAACCTAACCTAACCTAACCCAACCTAACCCAACCCAACCCAACCTAACCTAACCTAACCTAAGCTAACCAAACCTAACCTAACCTAACTTAACCTAACCTAACGTAACCTAACCTAACCTAACCTATTCTAACGTAACCTAACCTTACCTGACCTAACCTAACCTAACGTAACCTAACCTAACCTAACATAACGTAACCTCACCTAACCTAACCTAACCTAACGTAACCTAACCTAACCTAACCCAACCTAACCAAACCCAACCCAACCCAACAACACCCAACCCAACCTAACCTAACCTAACCTAACCTTACCTAACCTAACCAAATTATCCTTACCTAACCTAACCCAACTCAACCCAACCTAACCTAATCTAACCTAACCTAACCTAACCTAACCTAACCTAACCTAACCAAACCTGACCTAACCTAACCTAACCTAACCTAACGACGGTTGCAAGCGCTTTCACATTAAATATCGCAGTTCCCCACTTTTAATGGTGAAAAACACTGCATCTCAGTAATTGACATTGTTTAATGCGGTTTTACGACGGTACATATCTTAACCTAACCTAACATTCGCACTTGTATCTCAAAACGCTCTATTACACTGTTTTGTTCACAATTACGATATTTGCATGACCTCACAGTTTTTCACCAACTTATTGCAGTACAGAACGCTGTATCTCGCTAAATGACATTGTTCTTTAAGGTTTCACGATGCTTGCATGCGCTTTAACGAGAATATCACAATATAGCAGTTTCGCACTTGTAACGGTAGAACACGCAGTATTTGGCTTGTTCATGCCGTTTTGTGTGCTTTCACAACATTTCACCTATCGCAGTTTAATACTCGCTATAAAACAACACTATCTCGTTAGATGACGGCGTTTTTGGTAGTTTCACGACGCTACCTAGCTTAAACTAACATAACTCAACCTAACATAACCTTCGCACTTCTATCATTAGAAAACGTTTTACTCGCTACTTTACATTGCTTTCTACAACATTACGACGGTTTCAAGCGCTTTCACATTAGATATCGCAGTTCCCAACTTGTAAAGGTGAAAAACACTGCATCTCACTAAGTGACATTGTTTAATGCGGTTTTACGACGGTTGATATGTCAACCTAACCTAACATTCGCACTTGTATCTAAAGACGCTCAATTACACTGTTTCGTTCACAATTACAATATTTGCTTGACCTCACAGTTTCTCACCAACTTATTACAGTACAGAACGCTGTATCTCGCTAAATGACATCGTTCTTTAAGGTTTCACGATACTTGCATGCGCTTTACCGAGAATGTCACAACATAGCAGTTTCGCACTTGTAACGGTACAACACGCAGTATTTGGCTTGTTCATGCCGTTTTGTGTGCTTTCACAACATTTTACCTATCGCAGTTTCGTACTCGCATTAAAACAACACTATCTCGTTAGATGACGTCGTTTTTGGTGGTTTCACGACGCTACCTAGCTTAAACTAACATAACTCAACCTAACATAACCTTCGCACTTCTATCGTTAGAAAACGTTTTACTCGCTACTTTACATTGCTTTCAACAACATTACGACGGTTTCAAGCGCTTTCACATTAGATATCGCAGTTCCCAACTTGTAAAGGTGAAAAACACTGCATCTCACTAAGTGACATTGTTTAATGCGGTTTTAGCGCGGTTCATATCTTAACCTAACCTAACCTAACCTAACCTAACCTAACCCAACCTAACCTAACATAACCTAACCTAACCTAACCTAACCAAACCTAACCTAACGTAACGTAACCTAACCTAACCTAACGACGTTTGCAAGCGCTTTCACATTAGATATCGCAGTTCCCGACTTGTAATGGTGAAAACACTGCATCTCACTAAGTGACATTGTTTAATGCGGTTTTACGACGGTTCATATCTTAACCTAACCTAACATTCGTACTTGTATTGCAAAACGCTCTATTACACTGTTTCGTTCACAATTACGATATTTGCATAACCTCACAGTTTTTCACCAACTTATTGCAGTACAGAACGCTGTATCTCGCTAAATGACATCGTTCTTTAAGGTTTCACGATGCTTGCATGCGCTTTACCGAGAATGTCACAACATAGCAGTTTCGCACTTGTAACGGTACAACACGCAGTATTTGGCTTGTTCATGCCGTTTTGTGTGCTTTCACAACATTTTACCTATCGCAGTTTCGTACTCGCATTAAAACAACACTATCTCGTTAGATGACGTCGTTTTTGGTGGTTTCACGACGCTACCTAGCTTAAACTAACATAACTCAACCTAACATAACCTTCGCACTTCTATCATTAGAAAACGTTTTACTCGCTACTTTACATTGCTTTCTACAACATTACGACGGTTTCAAGCGCTTTCACATTAGATATCGCAGTTCCCAACTTGTAAAGGTGAAAAACACTGCATCTCACTAAGTGACATTGTTTAATGCGGTTTTACGACGGTTGATATGTCAACCTAACCTAACATTCGCACTTGTATCTAAAGACGCTCAATTACACTGTTTCGTTCACAATTACAATATTTGCTTGACCTCACAGTTTCTCACCAACTTATTACAGTACAGAACGCTGTATCTCGCTAAATGACATCGTTCTTTAAGGTTTCACGATACTTGCATGCGCTTTACCGAGAATGTCACAACATAGCAGTTTCGCACTTGTAACGGTACAACACGCAGTATTTGGCTTGTTCATGCCGTTTTGTGTGCTTTCACAACATTTTACCTATCGCAGTTTCGTACTCGCATTAAAACAACACTATCTCGTTAGATGACGTCGTTTTTGGTGGTTTCACGACGCTACCTAGCTTAAACTAACATAACCTAACATAACCTTCGCACTTCTATCGTTAGAAAACGTTTTACTCGCTACTTTACATTGCTTTCAACAACATTACGACGGTTTCAAGCGCTTTCACATTAGATATCGCAGTTCCCAACTTGTAAAGGTGAAAAACACTGCATCTCACTAAGTGACATTGTTTAATGCGGTTTTAGCGCGGTTCATATCTTAACCTAACCTAACCTAACCTAACCTAACCTAACCTAACCTAACCCAACCTAACCTAACATAACCTAACCTAACCTAACCTAACCAAACCTAACCTAACGTAACGTAACCTAACCTAACCTAACCTAACCTAACCTAACGACGTTTGCAAGCGCTTTCACATTAGATATCGCAGTTCCCGACTTGTAATGGTGAAAACACTGCATCTCACTAAGTGACATTGTTTAATACGGTTTTACGACGGTTCATATCTTAACCAAACCTAACATTCGCACTTGTATTAAAAAACGCTCTATTACAATGTTTCGTTCACAATTAGGATATTTGCATAACCTCACAGTTTTTCACCAACTTATTGCAGTACAGAACGCTGTATCTCGCTAAATGACATCGTTCTTTAAGGTTTCACGATGCTTGCATGCGCTTTAACGAGAATATCACAACATAGCAGTTTCGCACTTGTAACTGTACAACACGCAGTATTTGGCTTGTTCATGCCGCTTTGTGTGCTTTCACAACATTTCACCTATCGCAGTTTCGTACTCGCAATAAAACAACACTATCTCGTTAAATGACGTTGTTTTTGGTAGTTGCACGACGCTACCTAGCTTAAACTAACATAACTCAACCTAACATAACCTTCGCACTTCTATCGTTAGAAAACGTTTTACTCGCTACTTTACATTGCTTTCTACAACATTATGACGGTTTCAAGCGCTTTCACATTAGATATCACAGTTCTCAACTTGTAAAGGTGAAAAACACTGCATCTCACTAAGTGACAATGTTTAATGCGGTTTTACGACGGTTCATACCTTAACCTAACGTAACCTAACCTAACCTAACCTTACCTAACCTGACCTAACCTAACCTAACCTAACCCAACCCAACCCAACCTAACCTAACCTAACCTAACCTAAACTAACCTAACCCAACCTAACCTAACCTAACCCAACCTAACCCAACCCAACCCAACCTAACCTAACCTAACCTAAGCTAACCAAACCTAACCTAACCTAACTTAACCTAACCTAACGTAACCTAACCTAACCTAACCTATTCTAACGTAACCTAACCTTACCTGACCTAACCTAACCTAACGTAACCTAACCTAACCTAACATAACGTAACCTCACCTAACCTAACCTAACGTAACCTAACCTAACCTAACCCAACCTAACCAAACCCAACCCAACCCAACAACACCCAACCCAACCTAACCTAACCTAACCTAACCTTACCTAACCTAACCAAATTATCCTTACCTAACCTAACCCAACTCAACCCAACCTAACCTAATCTAACCTAACCTAACCTAACCTAACCTAACCAAACCTGACCTAACCTAACCTAACCTAACCTAACGACGGTTGCAAGCGCTTTCACATTAAATATCGCAGTTCCCCACTTTTAATGGTGAAAAACACTGCATCTCAGTAATTGACATTGTTTAATGCGGTTTTACGACGGTACATATCTTAACCTAACCTAACATTCGCACTTGTATCTAAAAACGCTCTATTACACTGTTTTGTTCACAATTACGATATTTGCATGACCTCACAGTTTTTCACCAACTTATTGCAGTACAGAACGCTGTATCTCGCTAAATGACATTGTTCTTTAAGGTTTCACGATGCTTGCATGCGCTTTAACGAGAATATCACAATATAGCAGTTTCGCACTTGTAACGGTAGAACACGCAGTATTTGGCTTGTTCATGCCGTTTTGTGTGCTTTCACAACATTTCACCTATCGCAGTTTAATACTCGCTATAAAACAACACTATCTCGTTAGATGACGTCGTTTTTGGTAGTTTCACGACGCTACCTAGCTTAAACTAACATAACTCAACCTAACATAACCTTCGCACTTCTATCATTAGAAAACGTTTTACTCGCTACTTTACATTGCTTTCTACAACATTACGACGGTTTCAAGCGCTTTCACATTAGATATCGCAGTTCCCAACTTGTAAAGGTGAAAAACACTGCATCTCACTAAGTGACATTGTTTATTGCGGTTTTACGACGGTTCATACCTTAACCTAACGTAACCTAACCTAACCTAACCCAACCTAACCTAACATAACCTAACCTAACCTAACCAAACCTAACCTAACCTAACCTAACCTAACCTAACCTAACCTAACGACGTTTGCAAGCGCTTTCACATTAGATATCGCAGTTCCCAACTTGTAATGGTGAAAAACACTGCATCTCACTAAGTGACATTGTTTAATGCGGTTTTACGACGGTTCATATCTTAACCTAACCTAACATTCGTACTTGTATTGAAAAACGCTCTATTACACTGTTTCGTTCAGAATTACGATATTTGCATAACCTCACAGTTTTTCACCAACTTATTGCAGTACAGAACGCTGTATCTCGCTAAATGACATTGTTCCTTAAGGTTTCACGATGCTTGCATGCGCTTTAACGAGAATATCACAATATAGCAGTTTCGCACTTGTAACGGTAGAACACGCAGTATTTGGCTTGTTCATGCCGTTTTGTGTGCATTCACAACATTTCACCTATCGCAGTTTAATACTGGCAATAAAACAACACTATCTCGTTAGATGACGTCGTTTTTGGTAGTTTCACGACGCTACCTAGCTTAAACTAACCTAACCTAACCTAACCTTCGCACTTCTATCGTTAGAAAACGTTTTACTCGCAACTTTACAATGTTTTCTACTAGATTACGACGGTTTCATGCGCTTTCACATTAGATGTCGTAGTTCCCGACTTGTAATGTTGAAAAACACTACATCTCACTAAGTGACATTGTTTAATGCGGTTTTACGACGGTTGATATGTCAACCTAACCTAACATTCGCACTTGTATCTAAAGACGCTCAATTACACTGTTTCGTTCACAATTACAATATTTGCTTGACCTCACAGTTTCTCACCAACTTATTACAGTACAGAACGCTGTATCTCGCTAAATGACATCGTTCTTTAAGGTTTCACGATACTTGCATGCGCTTTACCGAGAATGTCACAACATAGCAGTTTCGCACTTGTAACGGTACAACACGCAGTATTTGGCTTGTTCATGCCGTTTTGTGTGCTTTCACAACATTTTACCTATCGCAGTTTCGTACTCGCATTAAAACAACACTATCTCGTTAGATGACGTCGTTTTTGGTGGTTTCACGACGCTACCTAGCTTAAACTAACATAACTCAACCTAACATAACCTTCGCACTTCTATCGTTAGAAAACGTTTTACTCGCTACTTTACATTGCTTTCAACAACATTACGACGGTTTCAAGCGCTTTCACATTAGATATCGCAGTTCCCAACTTGTAAAGGTGAAAAACACTGCATCTCACTAAGTGACATTGTTTAATGCGGTTTTAGCGCGGTTCATATCTTAACCTAACCTAACCTAACCTAACCTAACCTAACCTAACCCAACCTAACCTAACCTAACCTAACCTAACCTAACCAAACCTAACCTAACGTAACGTAACCTAACCTAACCTAACCTAACCTAACGACGTTTGCAAGCGCTTTCACATTAGATATCGCAGTTCCCGACTTGTAATGGTGAAAACACTGCATCTCACTAAGTGACATTGTTTAATGCGGTTTTACGACGGTTCATATCTTAACCTAACCTAACATTCGTACTTGTATTGCAAAACGCTCTATTACACTGTTTCGTTCACAATTACGATATTTGCATAACCTCACAGTTTTTCACCAACTTATTGCAGTACAGAACGCTGTATCTCGCTAAATGACATCGTTCTTTAAGGTTTCACGATGCTTGCATGCGCTTTACCGAGAATGTCACAACATAGCTGTTTCGCACTTGTAACGGTACAACACGCAGTATTTGGCTTGTTCATGCCGTTTTGTGTGCTTTCACAACATTTTACCTATCGCAGTTTCGTACTCGCATTAAAACAACACTATCTCGTTAGATGACGTCGTTTTTGGTGGTTTCACGACGCTACCTAGCTTAAACTAACATAACTCAACCTAACATAACCTTCGCACTTCTATCGTTAGAAAACGTTTTACTCGCTACTTTACATTGCTTTCAACAACATTACGACGGTTTCAAGCGCTTTCACATTAGATATCGCAGTTCCCAACTTGTAAAGGTGAAAAACACTGCATCTCACTAAGTGACATTGTTTAATGCGGTTTTAGCGCGGTTCATATCTTAACCTAACCTAACCTAACCTAACCTAACCTAACCCAACCTAACCTAACATAACCTAACCTAACCTAACCTAACCAAACCTAACCTAACGTAACGTAACCTAACCTAACCTAACCTAACCTAACGACGTTTGCAAGCGCTTTCACATTAGATATCGCAGTTCCCGACTTGTAATGGTGAAAACACTGCATCTCACTAAGTGACATTGTTTAATGCGGTTTTACGACGGTTCATATCTTAACCTAACCTAACATTCGCACTTGTATTAAAAAACGCTCTATTACACTGTTTCGTTCACAATTAGGATATTTGCATAACCTCACAGTTTTTCACCAACTTATTGCAGTACAGAACGCTGTATCTCGCTAAATGACATCGTTCTTTAAGGTTTCACGATGCTTGCATGCGCTTTAACGAGAATATCACAACATAGCAGTTTCGCACTTGTAACTGTACAACACGCAGTATTTGGCTTGTTCATGCCGTTTTGTGTGCTTTCACAACATTTCACCTATCGCAGTTTCGTACTCGCAATAAAACAACACTATCTCGTTAAATGACGTTGTTTTTGGTAGTTGCACGACGCTACCTAGCTTAAACTAACATAACTCAACCTAACATAACCTTCGCACTTCTATCGTTAGAAAACGTTTTACTCGCTACTTTACATTGCTTTCTACAACATTATGACGGTTTCAAGCGCTTTCACATTAGATATCACAGTTCTCAACTTGTAAAGGTGAAAAACACTGCATCTCACTAAGTGACAATGTTTAATGCGGTTTTACGACGGTTCATACCTTAACCTAACGTAACCTAACCTAACCTAACCTTAGCTAACCTAACCTAACCTAACCTAACCTAACCCAACCCAACCCAACCTAACCTAACCTAACCTAACCTAAACTAACCTAACCCAACCTAACCTAACCTAACCTAACCCAACCTAACCCAACCCAACCCAACCTAACCTAACCTAAGCTAACCTAACCTAAGCTAACCAAACCTAACCTAACCTAACTTAACCTAACCTAACGTAACCTAACCTAACCTAACCTATTCTAACGTAACCTAACCTTACCTGACCTAACCTAACCTAACGTAACCTAACCTAACCTAACATAACGTAACCTCACCTAACCTAACCTAACCTAACGTAACCTACCCTAACCTAACCCAACCTAACCCAACCCAACCCAACCCAACAACACCCAACCCAACCTAACCTAACCTAACCTAACCTTACCTAACCTAACCAAATCATCCTTACCTAACCTAACCTAACCTAACGTAACCTAACCTAACCTAACCTAACGTAACCTAACCTAACCTAACGTAACCTAACCTAACCTAACCCAACCTAACCTAACCTAACCTAACCCAACTCAACCCAACCTAACCTAATCTAACCTAACCTAACCTAACCTAACCTAACCAAACCTGACCTAACCTAACCTAACCTAACCTAACGACGGTTGCAAGCGCTTTCACATTAAATATCGCAGTTCCCCACTTTTAATGGTGAAAAACACTGCATCTCAGTAATTGACATTGTTTAATGCGGTTTTACGACGGTACATATCTTAACCTAACCTAACATTCGCACTTGTATCTAAAAACGCTCTATTACACTGTTTTGTTCACAATTACGATATTTGCATGACCTCACAGTTTTTCACCAACTTATTGCAGTACAGAACGCTGTATCTCGCTAAATGACATTGTTCTTTAAGGTTTCACGATGCTTGCATGTGCTTTAACGAGAATATCACAATATAGCAGTTTCGCACTTGTAACGGTAGAACACGCAGTATTTGGCTTGTTCATGCCGTTTTGTGTGCTTTCACATTTCACCTATCGCAGTTTATTACTCGCAATAAAACAACACTATCTCGTTAGATGACGTCGTTTTTGGTAGTTTCACGACGCTACCTAGCTTAAACTAACCTAACCTAACCTAACCTTCGCACTTCTATCGTTAGAAAACGTTTTACTCGCAACTTTACAATGTTTTCTACAAGATTACGACGGTTTCATGCGCTTTCACATTAGATATCGTAGTTCCCGACATGTAATGTTGAAAAACACTACATCTCACTAAGTGACATTGTTTAATGCGGTTTTACGACGGTTGATATGTCAACCTAACCTAACATTCGCACTTGTATCTAAAGACGCTCAATTACACTGTTTCGTTCACGATTACAATATTTGTTTGACCTCACAGTTTCTCACCAACTTATTACAGTACAGAACGCTGTATCTCGCTAAATGACATCGTTCTTTAAGGTTTCACGATACTTGCATGCGCTTTACCGAGAATGTCACAACATAGCAGTTTCGCACTTGTAACGGTACAACACGCAGTATTTGGCTTGTTCATGCCGTTTTGTGTGCTTTCACAACATTTTACCTATCGCAGTTTCGTACTCGCATTAAAACAACACTATCTCGTTAGATGACGTCGTTTTTGGTGGTTTCACGACGCTACCTAGATTAAACTAACATAACTCAACCTAACATAACCTTCGCACTTCTATCGTTAGAAAACGTTTTACTCGCTACTTTACATTGCTTTCAACAACATTACGACGGTTTCAAGCGCTTTCACATTAGATATCGCAGTTCCCAACTTGTAAAGGTGAAAAACACTGCATCTCACTAAGTGACATTGTTTAATGCGGTTTTAGCGCGGTTCATATCTTAACCTAACCTAACCTAACCTAACCTAACCTAACCCAACCTAACCTAACATAACCTAACCTAACCTAACCTAACCAAACCTAACCTAACGTAACGTAACCTAACCTAACCTAACCTAACCTAACGACGTTTGCAAGCGCTTTCACATTAGATATCGCAGTTCCCGACTTGTAATGGTGAAAACACTGCATCTCACTAAGTGACATTGTTTAATGCGGTTTTACGACGGTTCATATCTTAACCTAACCTAACATTCGTACTTGTATTGCAAAACGCTCTATTACACTGTTTCGTTCACAATTACGATATTTGCATAACCTCACAGTTTTTCACCAACTTATTGCAGTACAGAACGCTGTATCTCGCTAAATGACATCGTTCTTTAAGGTTTCACGATGCTTGCATGCGCTTTACCGAGAATGTCACAACATAGCAGTTTCGCACTTGTAACGGTACAACACGCAGTATTTGGCTTGTTCATGCCGTTTTGTGTGCTTTCACAACATTTTACCTATCGCAGTTTCGTACTCGCATTAAAACAACACTATCTCGTTAGATGACGTCGTTTTTGGTGGTTTCACGACGCTACCTAGCTTAAACTAACATAACTCAACCTAACATAACCTTCGCACTTCTATCGTTAGAAAACGTTTTACTCGCTACTTTACATTGCTTTCAACAACATTACGACGGTTTCAAGCGCTTTCACATTAGATATCGCAGTTCCCAACTTGTAAAGGTGAAAAACACTGCATCTCACTAAGTGACATTGTTTAATGCGGTTTTAGCGCGGTTCATATCTTAACCTAACCTAACCTAACCTAACCTAACCTAACCCAACCTAACCTAACATAACCTAACCTAACCTAACCTAACCAAACCTAACCTAACGTAACGTAACCTAACCTAACCTAACCTAACCTAACGACGTTTGCAAGCGCTTTCACATTAGATATCGCAGTTCCCGACTTGTAATGGTGAAAACACTGCATCTCACTAAGTGACATTGTTTAATACGGTTTTACGACGGTTCATATCTTAACCTAACCTAACATTCGCACTTGTATTAAAAAACGCTCTATTACAATGTTTCGTTCACAATTAGGATATTTGCATAACCTCACAGTTTTTCACCAACTTATTGCAGTACAGAACGCTGTATCTCGCTAAATGACATCGTTCTTTAAGGTTTCAGGATGCTTGCATGCGCTTTAACGAGAATATCACAACATAGCAGTTTCGCACTTGTACCTGTACAACACGCAGTATTTGGCTTGTTCATGCCGTTTTGTGTGCTTTCACAACATTTCACCTATCGCAGTTTCGTACTCGCAATAAAACAACACTATCTCGTTAGATGACGTCGTTTTTGGTGGTTTCACGACGCTACCTAGCTTAAACTAACATAACCTAACATAACCTTCGCACTTCTATCGTTAGAAAACGTTTTACTCGCTACTTTACATTGCTTTCTACAACATTATGACGGTTTCAAGCGCTTTCACATTAGATATCACAGTTCTCAACTTGTAAAGGTGAAAAACACTGCATCTCACTAAGTGACAATGTTTAATGCGGTTTTACGACGGTTCATACCTTAACCTAACGTAACCTAACCTAACCTAACCTTACCTAACCTAACCTAACCTAACCTAACCCAACCCAACCCAACCCAACCTAACCTAACCTAACCTAACCTAAACTAACCTAACCCAACCTAACCTAACCTAACCCAACCTAACCCAACCCAACCCAACCTAACCTAACCTAACCTAAGCTAACCAAACCTAACCTAACCTAACTTAACCTAACCTAACGTAACCTAACCTAACCTAACCTATTCTAACGTAACCTAACCTTACCTGACCTAACCTAACCTAACGTAACCTAACCTAACCTAACATAACGTAACCTCACCTAACCTAACCTAACCTAACGTAACCTAACCTAACCTAACCCAACCTAACCAAACCCAACCCAACCCAACAACACCCAACCCAACCTAACCTAACCACATCACATTAGATATCGCAGTTCCCTAACCTTACCTAACCTAACCAAATTATCCTTACCTAACCTAACCCAACTCAACCCAACCTAACCTAATCTAACCTAACCTAACCTAACCTAACCTAACCAAACCTGACCTAACCTAACCTAACCTAACCTAAGGACGGTTGCAAGCGCTTTCACATTAAATATCGCAGTTCCCCACTTTTAATGGTGAAAAACACTGCATCTCAGTAATTGACATTGTTTAATGCGGTTTTACGACGGTACATATCTTAACCTAACCTAACATTCGCACTTGTATCTCAAAACGCTCTATTACACTGTTTTGTTCACAATTACGATATTTGCATGACCTCACAGTTTTTCACCAACTTATTGCAGTACAGAACGCTGTATCTCGCTAAATGACATTGTTCTTTAAGGTTTCACGATGCTTGCATGCGCTTTAACGAGAATATCACAATATAGCAGTTTCGCACTTGTAACGGTAGAACACGCAGTATTTGGCTTGTTCATGCCGTTTTGTGTGCTTTCACAACATTTCACCTATCGCAGTTTAATACTCGCTATAAAACAACACTATCTCGTTAGATGACGTCGTTTTTGGTAGTTTCACGACGCTACCTAGCTTAAACTAACATAACTCAACCTAACATAACCTTCGCACTTCTATCATTAGAAAACGTTTTACTCGCTACTTTACATTGCTTTCTACAACATTACGACGGTTTCAAGCGCTTTCACATTAGATATCGCAGTTCCCAACTTGTAAAGGTGAAAAACACTGCATCTCACTAAGTGACATTGTTTATTGCGGTTTTACGACGGTTCATACCTTAACCTAACGTAACCTAACCTAACCTAACCCAACCTAACCTAACATAACCTAACCTAACCTAACCTAACCTAACCAAACCTAACCTAACCTAACCTAACCTAACCTAACCTAACCTAACGACGTTTGCAAGCGCTTTCACATTAGATATCGCAGTTCCCAACTTGTAATGGTGAAAAACACTGCATCTCACTAAGTGACATTGTTTAATGCGGTTTTACGACGGTTCATATCTTAACCTAACCTAACATTCGTACTTGTATTGAAAAACGCTCTATTACACTGTTTCGTTCAGAATTACGATATTTGCATAACCTCACAGTTTTTCACCAACTTATTGCAGTACAGAACGCTGTATCTCGCTAAATGACATTGTTCTTTAAGGTTTCACGATGCTTGCATGCGCTTTAACGAGAATATCACAATATAGCAGTTTCGCACTTGTAACGGTAGAACACGCAGTATTTGGCTTGTTCATGCCGTTTTGTGTGCATTCACAACATTTCACCTATCGCAGTTTAATACTGGCAATAAAACAACACTATCTCGTTAGATGACGTCGTTTTTGGTAGTTTCACGACGCTACCTAGCTTAAACTAACCTAACCTAACCTAACCTTCGCACTTCTATCGTTAGAAAACGTTTTACTCGCAACTTTACAATGTTTTCTACTAGATTACGACGGTTTCATGCGCTTTCACATTAGATATCGTAGTTCCCGACTTGTAATGTTGAAAAACACTACATCTCACTAAGTGACATTGTTTAATGCGGTTTTACGACGGTTGATATGTCAACCTAACCTAACATTCGCACTTGTATCTAAAGACGCTCAATTACACTGTTTCGTTCACAATTACAATATTTGCTTGACCTCACAGTTTCTCACCAACTTATTACAGTACAGAACGCTGTATCTCGCTAAATGACATCGTTCTTTAAGGTTTCACGATACTTGCATGCGCTTTACCGAGAATGTCACAACATAGCAGTTTCGCACTTGTAACGGTACAACACGCAGTATTTGGCTTGTTCATGCCGTTTTGTGTGCTTTCACAACATTTTACCTATCGCAGTTTCGTACTCGCATTAAAACAACACTATCTCGTTAGATGACGTCGTTTTTGGTGGTTTCACGACGCTACCTAGCTTAAACTAACATAACTCAACCTAACATAACCTTCGCACTTCTATCGTTAGAAAACGTTTTACTCGCTACTTTACATTGCTTTCAACAACATTACGACGGTTTCAAGCGCTTTCACATTAGATATCGCAGTTCCCAACTTGTAAAGGTGAAAAACACTGCATCTCACTAAGTGACATTGTTTAATGCGGTTTTAGCGCGGTTCATATCTTAACCTAACCTAACCTAACCTAACCTAACCTAACCTAACCCAACCTAACCTAACCTAACCTAACCTAACCTAACCTAACCTAACCAAACCTAACCTAACGTAACGTAACCTAACCTAACCTAACCTAACCTAACGACGTTTGCAAGCGCTTTCACATTAGATATCGCAGTTCCCGACTTGTAATGGTGAAAACACTGCATCTCACTAAGTGACATTGTTTAATGCGGTTTTACGACGGTTCATATCTTAACCTAACCTAACATTCGTACTTGTATTGCAAAACGCTCTATTACACTGTTTCGTTCACAATTACGATATTTGCATAACCTCACAGTTTTTCACCAACTTATTGCAGTACAGAACGCTGTATCTCGCTAAATGACATCGTTCTTTAAGGTTTCACGATGCTTGCATGCGCTTTACCGAGAATGTCACAACATAGCAGTTTCGCACTTGTAACGGTACAACACGCAGTATTTGGCTTGTTCATGCCGTTTTGTGTGCTTTCACAACATTTTACCTATCGCAGTTTCGTACTCGCATTAAAACAACACTATCTCGTTAGATGACGTCGTTTTTGGTGGTTTCACGACGCTACCTAGCTTAAACTAACATAACTCAGCCTAACATAACCTTCGCACTTCTATCGTTAGAAAACGTTTTACTCGCTACTTTACATTGCTTTCAACAACATTACGACGGTTTCAAGCGCTTTCACATTAGATATCGCAGTTCCCAACTTGTAAAGGTGAAAAACACTGCATCTCACTAAGTGACATTGTTTAATGCGGTTTTAGCGCGGTTCATATTGCCGCGCGCTTGATCTGCCAGCGCAAAAGAGGCAGACGAAGTGGCAGTTCCCCTCGTGCCATTGTTCTGTTTTTGGCTGTGCTGAGCCGACCGCTCTTCGGACTTTTGTGAGGACGCCTTAAAAACGTCTCCTGTCTCTTTAACGTGACATTTTAATGGTGGAGGTGCTGGGTAACCTCACCTATGCAACAGACTCCTTCTAGCAGCCGGAACGTGACCCAAAACCCAGAGCTTACGCCGGTACACCGTTTCAGTCGGAGGATTCGAGGACTGTCCCCCGAGTTTGTGCCTCACAGTACAAGTACGTCGACTGGTATGGAGAATACTGTTGCTGTCACCGCTTCCCCTACCGCTGGAGCCGCCGCTGCTCCAACCGCTGCACCCGCAGCTGCACCCACTCATTACACGCTACAAAAACCACGTGTTCCGAGTCCCTTTCGTGGTGGCCTCTATGAAGATGTGGAAGATTGGCTGGCTGAGTACGAGTACGTAGCGGATTTCAACGGGTGGGACGAAGTAGCGAAGCTCAAGAATGTGTACTTTAGTCTTCTGGATGGTGCTCGCACATGGTTCCAGAACCGCAAGGGCCTCCTAACGTCGTGGCATGAGTTCTGTCACAGGCTCCGCGAAACGTACTCGAGTCTCGATCGTCGAGAGCGCGCTGAAAGGGCCCTCCAGTCCCGCATGCAGATGCCTAATGAAGGTGTGGCTACATACGTGGAGGATATGGTTCATCTGTTCACTCGCGCCGATCCAACCATGCCGGAAGACAAGAAGCTGCGACACTTGATGCGAGGTGTGAAAGAGCAGCTCTTCGCTGGACTCATTCGTAGTCCGCCTAGAACGGTCGCGGAGTTCCTCACTGAAGCCGTCGCCATGGAAAAGGCGCTGCAGCAGCGGAACCAGTACGATCGGCAAGTGAATGCTACCTATACCACCGGGCTAGGCTCGTTCCCGACCGACGTGGGAGCGCTTCGCGAGCTGATACGTTCGGTTGTTCGCGACGAGCTACAACAGCTGCAACAGCTGAACCAGGCGCAGCAGCAGCCTTCCACGAATTGCATCGCCACCATCATACGTGACGAAGTTCAGCATGCGCTCGGCACACCTCGCCGCGAGACACCAACGCAGGTTGCTGCACCACTTCAGGCGTTCGCAACTTCAAGTGAACCTCTAGGGGTGACCTACGCAGACGTATTGAGACGCACCGTTCCGTCGTCCACGACACCATCCCCAGTGAGTGGTTTCCAGCGCACCACTTATACCGACACGTTCGAACACAACGCACCTGCACCAGTCCCACTACCAGCCGCAACCCCGTACGCCACACTGCAGTCCGCACAGGTGGTCCCTTATTTTGCAGACACTCGACCCGTCATGCGTAAATCCGACATATGGCGCATGCCCGACCGACGACCGCTTTGCTACCACTGCGGTGAAGCGGGTCACCTCTACCGAGACTGCCAGTACCGCCGACTTGGGCTGCAGGGTTTTCCTGCCAATTCACCCCGCCCCCGGTTTGGACAGAGACCACCAGAAATTGAAGATTTTATCGCTCGGCAGAACGTCCCACTCAGGCGTCAGTCGCGCTCACCGTCACCGCGGTCGTCATCTTATTCAGGCAACGGAAATCGAAGGCCGCAAGGACGGTCTCCGAGCCCTCGCCTGGAAAACTAACGCCAGCGACCTTTCGAGGCGAGGCCGCTGATTCTCGACGTGATGAAGACCTCGCCCTCCAATCGACGCGACATCGGACCAACGGAAATTCGACTACGCCGGCGCCTGTATTCCAGCTGAGCGACTTTTCAATGGACATACCTGTGCTGCTCGACGGTCGCAATTTAACTGCCTTAATAGACACTGGTGCTGACTACTCGATTATTAGCGGACAATTGGCACGTACCTTGAAGAAAGTGATAATGCCTTGGACAGGATCGCATGTACGTACAGCTGGCGGACATGTTGTAACGCCGGTTGGTTTGTGCACGTCCAGGCTACAAATACGAGGCTGCACGTTTTTGGTCAGCTCCATCGTGCTACGTGACTGCTCCCGCGAATTAATTCTCGGCCTCGATTTTCTTCGGGAATATGGCGCCGTAATCGACCTACGGCGACGCTGCATTTCCTTTTCGACAGTCAACGCTACGTCAAGGGACTCCAACCGCCGTACAACCGCCCTCCGTGTTTCCGACGACAGTGTCACAATACCACCTCGTGCAAGTATCCTAATTCAGGTGACTTCCGAAGGAACCAGTGACGGTGAAACAGTGGCAGAGTGCAACGTCTCCCTGCTGCTGGCGCTTGGAATTTCTGTGGCACGAGGCATCATTGACATTCGGAACGGTACAGCCGAGGTCATGATTACAAATTTCACCAATGAGCATCGTCACCTTTTCCGGGGCACTGCGGTCGCCTACGCTGAAGCCTTGGAGGACGTCATTGAGTGTTTTGCCTGTGAAGACAGTAGCCGCAATGGACAAACCGTAATAGTTGTTGACATGAACAGTGCACTGCCAGAAGAGAACCAGAGGGCCTTGCGAGAGCTATTGTTTGAATTCAGGGCGTGCTTTGCTCAGTCGTCTAAAGTGAGTCAGACGCCAATTACACAGCACAGGATAATCACTTACGACGACGCAAGACCTATTCACCAACAGCCATACCGCGTCTCGCCGACAGAACGCGCAGCTATCAAGCAGCAAGTGAAAGAAATGATCGACGACGGCGTTATCCAGCCTTCGAACAGTCCCTGGTCCTCACCGGTCGTTCTGGTTAAGAAGAAGGACGGTACGCTTCGCTTCTGTGTAGATTACAGAAAGCTCAACAACGTCACAAAAAAAGATGTTTATCCGCTGCCGCGTATTGATGACTCGCTTGACCGACTACGACGAGCGAAGTATTTTTCTTCCCTGGATTTAAAGAGTGGCTACTGGCAAATTGAGGTTGATGAGCGCGACCGCGAAAAAACCGCCTTTGTCACGCCGGATGGCCTCTACGAATTTCGGGTGCTACCGTTCGGACTCTGCTCTGCGCCAGCTACCTTCCAACGCATGATGGACACTGTGTTGACTGACTTAAAATGGCAAAGCTGCCTTGTGTACTTGGATGATGTGGTCGTGTTTTCAACCAGCTTCTCCGAACATCTGAAGCGACTACGACAAGTACTTGAGGCGATTCGGACGGCTAACCTTACGTTAAAGCCGCAAAAATGCCATTTCGGTTACGAAGAACTAAAGTTCCTTGGACATGTCGTAAGCGCAGAAGGCGTCCGTCCTGACCCTGAGAAAACCGCCGCTGTCGCAGCCTTCCCGACTCCTGCCGATAAGAAAAGTGTGCGGCGGTTTCTTGGTCTATGCGCGTACTACCGGCGCTTTATAGGCAATTTTTCGAAAATTGCCGAACCATTAACTAGACTCACTAGAGACGATACGCCGTTCGTTTGGAGTGCTGAACAAGAATCAGCATTCACAGAGCTTCGGCTTCGCCTGGCATCACCACCTGCTCTTGGACATTTCGACGAGGAAGCCGAAACAGAAATTCATACCGACGCCAGTAACGTCGGTCTGGGCGCGGTACTCGTCCAACGGCAGGAGGGAATTGAAAAGGTTATCGCCTACGCAAGCCGAACCCTAACACGCCCGGAGTCAAACTACAGTACCACGGAGAAGGAGTGCCTTGCTGTCGTGTGGCAATTGCTAAGTTTCGACCTTACCTTTACGGCCGTCCATTCAGAGTAGTGACGGATCATCACTCGCTGTGCTGGCTTGCGAACCTCAGAGACCCCTCCGGACGACTGGCAAGGTGGAGCCTACGTCTGCAGGAGTACGACGTCACTATCGTGTACAAGTCCGGTCGTGCACACGAAGATGCGGACACGTTGTCACGCGCGCCAGTTGAGCCTGCCGCTCAGAGCTTCGAAGAGGACTGCCCTTTCCTTGGCTCCGTAAGCGTAACAGACTTGGCTTTACGGCAGCGAGCAGATGCTCAATTGCGACCTATCATTGAACATCTAGAGGGCCGCAACGTATCACTGCCCCAGCATATAACTCGCGGATTGTCATCCTTCTGCTTACGACAGGGCGTGTTGTACAAGAAGAACGCAGCCGCCAGCAACAAAACTTACCTGTTGGTCGTCCCCGCAGAGCTGCGTGAGGAAATTCTATTTGCCTGCCACAACGAGCCTCCATCGGGCCATCTGGGCATCACCCGAACCATCGCTAGGGTACGAAAGTCTTACTACTGGCCGAAACTTGCCGCTTGCGTTAAACAGTACGTTCAAGCCTGCCGCGAATGCCAGCGCCGAAAATCCCCATCTGTTAAGCCTGCGGGATTACTTCACCCTATCGAGCCACCCAGAACACCCTTCGATCAAGTCGGCATGGACCTCCTGGGTCCGTTTCCCTTGTCATCTTCCGGCAACAAGTGGATAATCGTCGCTACAGATTATCTAACCCGCTATGCTGAAACTAAGGCGCTTCCTAAAAGCACGGCTTGTGAAGTTGCTCAGTTTTTCATCGAGAGAATTGTATTACGCCACGGTGCTCCATCCTGTGTCATCACAGACCGAGGAACAGCGTTTACAGCAAGGCTCCTTGAACAAGTTTTTCAGTTAAGTTACTCCACGCATCGCAAGACAACAGCGTATCACCCTCAGACAAATGGACTGACCGAGCGGCTTAACAAAACGATGACTGATATGCTGTCTATGTACATAGACGTACAGCACAAGACGTGGGATAAAATACTGCCTTACGTAACATTCGCGTATAATACCGCTACGCAAGAGACCACACGATGCACTCCGTTTCGTCTTCTATACGGTCGGGACGTTCAGACGATGTTGGACGCAATGCTCCCATGCGACATTGACAACATCGAGAATCTCGACGAAGATGCTGAGTGTTTCGTGCAACGAGCCGAGGAAGCACGTCAACTAGCCCGCGTAAACATCAAGAAACAACAAGGCGTCGATGCACAGCGCTACAACCGCTGCCACAGACAAGTCGATTATAAACCAGGTGACCAGGTGTTGGTTTGGACCCCTGTGCGCTGCAAAGGTCTCTCTGAGAAGCTTCTCAGTCGGTATTTTGGCCCGTACAAAGTGCTACGACAAGTGAGCGACGTCAATTACGAAGTCCTTCCGGACGGAAGCCAACCACCCCGACGCCGACAGCTACGACCCGAGATTGTGCACGTGGTGCGGTTAAAACCGTACCACACACTGTGACAATGTTTTTTTTACGATACACGCTTCGGTTAGCATCGAGGCGATGCTCTTCAGGGAGGAGGGGCAGTGCCGCGCGCTTGATCTGCCAGCGCAAAAGAGGCAGACGAAGTGGCAGTTCCCCTCGTGCCATTGTTCTGTTTTTGGCTGTGCTGAGCCGACCGCTCTTCGGACTTTTGTGAGGACGCCTTAAAAACGTCTCCTGTCTCTTTAACGTGACAATATCTTAACCTAACCTAACCTAACCTAACCTAACCTAACCTAACCTAACCCAACCTAACCTAACATAACCTAACCTAACCTAACCTAACCAAACCTAACCTAACGTAACGTAACCTAACCTAACCTAACCTAACGACGTTTGCAAGCGCTTTCACATTAGATATCGCAGTTCCCGACTTGTAATGGTGAAAACACTGCATCTCACTAAGTGACATTGTTTAATGCGGTTTTACGACGGTTCATATCTTAACCTAACCTAACATTCGCACTTGTATTAAAAAACGCTCTATTACACTGTTTCGTTCACAATTAGGATATTTCCATAACCTCACAGTTTTTCACCAACTTATTGCAGTACAGAACGCTGTATCTCGCTAAATGACATCGTTCTTTAAGGTTTCACGATGCTTGCATGCGCTTTAACGAGAATATCACAACATAGCAGTTTCGCACTTGTAACTGTACAACACGCAGTATTTGGCTTGTTCATGCCGTTTTGTGTGCTTTCACAACATTTCACCTATCGCAGTTTCGTACTCGCAATAAAACAACACTATCTCGTTAAATGACGTTGTTTTTGGTAGTTGCACGACGCTACCTAGCTTAAACTAACATAACTCAACCTAACATAACCTTCGCACTTCTATCGTTAGAAAACGTTTTACTCGCTACTTTACATTGCTTTCTACAACATTATGACGGTTTCAAGCGCTTTCACATTAGATATCACAGTTCTCAACTTGTAAAGGTGAAAAACACTGCATCTCACTAAGTGACAATGTTTAATGCGGTTTTACGACGGTTCATACCTTAACCTAACGTAACCTAACCTAACCTAACCTTACCTAACCTGACCTAACCTAACCTAACCTAACCCAACCCAACCCAACCTAACCTAACCTAACCTAACCTAAACTAACCTAACCCAACCTAACCTAACCTAACCTAACCCAACCTAACCCAACCCAACCCAACCTAACCTAACCTAAGCTAACCTAACCTAAGCTAACCAAACCTAACCTAACCTAACTTAACCTAACCTAACGTAACCTAACCTAACCTAACCTATTCTAACGTAACCTAACATTACCTGACCTAACCTAACCTAACGTAACCTAACCTAACCTAACATAACGTAACCTCACCTAACCTAACCTAACCTAACGTAACCTACCCTAACCTAACCCAACCTAACCCAACCCAACCCAACCCAACAACACCCAACCCAACCTAACCTAACCTAACCTAACCTTACCTAACCTAACCAAATTATCCTTACCTAACCTAACCTAACCTAACCTAACCTAACCTAACCTAACGTAACCTAACCTAACCTAACGTAACCTAACCTAACCTAACCCAACCTAACCTAACCTAACCTAACCCAACTCAACCCAACCTAACCTAATCTAACCTAACCTAACCTAACCTAACCTAACCAAACCTGACCTAACCTAACCTAACCTAACCTAACGACGGTTGCAAGCGCTTTCATATAATATCGCAGTTCCCCACTTTTAATGGTGAAAAACACTGCATCTCAGTAATTGACATTGTTTAATGCGGTTTTACGACGGTACATATCTTAACCTAACCTAACATTCGCACTTGTATCTAAAAACGCTCTATTACACTGTTTTGTTCACAATTACGATATTTGCATGACCTCACAGTTTTTCACCAACTTATTGCAGTACAGAACGCTGTATCTCGCTAAATGACATTGTTCTTTAAGGTTTCACGATGCTTGCATGGGCTTTAACGAGAATATCACAATATAGCAGTTTCGCACTTGTAACGGTAGAACACGCAGTATTTGGCTTGTTCATGCCGTTTTGTGTGCTTTCACAACATTTCACCTATCGCAGTTTAATACTCGCAATAAAACAACACTATCTCGTTAGATGACGTCGTTTTTGGTAGTTTCACGACGCTACCTAGCTTAAACTAACCTAACCTAACCTAACCTTCGCACTTCTATCGTTAGAAAACGTTTTACTCGCAACTTTACAATGTTTTCTACAAGATTACGACGGTTTCATGCGCTTTCACATTAGATATCGTAGTTCCCGACATGTAATGTTGAAAAACACTACATCTCACTAAGTGACATTGTTTAATGCGGTTTTACGACGGTTGATATGTCAACCTAACCTAACATTCGCACTTGTATCTAAAGACGCTCAATTACACTGTTTCGTTCACAATTACGATATTTGCTTGACCTCACAGTTTCTCACCAACTTATTACAGTACAGAACGCTGTATCTCGCTAAATGACATCGTTCTTTAAGGTTTCACGATACTTGCATGCGCTTTAACGAGAATATCACAATAAAGCAGCTTCGCACTTGTAACGGCACAAGACGCAGTATCTGGCTAGTTCATGCCATTTTGTGTGCTTTCCCAATATTTCACCTATCGCAGTTTCGTACTCGCAATAAAACAACACTATCTCGTTAGATGACATCGTTTTTGGTGGTTTCACGACGCTACCTAGCTCAAACTAACCGAACCTTCGCACTTCTATCGTTAGAAAACGTTTTATTCGCTACTTTACAATGTTTTCTACAAGATTACGACGGTTTCATGCGCTTTCACATTAGATATCGCAGTTCCTGACTTGTAATGGTGAAAAACACAGCATCTCACTAAGTGACATTGTTTAATGCGGTTTTAGCGCGGTTCATATCTTAATCTAACCAAACCTTACCTAAACCAACCTAACCTAACCTAACCTAACCAAACCTTACCTAACATACCCTAACCTAACCTAACCTAACCTAACCAAACCTAACCTAACCTAACCTAACGTAACCTAACCTAACCTAACCTAACCTAACCTAACCTAACCTAACCTAACGACGTTTGCAAGCGCTTTCACATTAGATATCGCAGTTCCCGACTTGTAATGGTGAAAAACACTGCATCTCACTAAGTGACATTGTTTAATGCGGTTTTACGACGGTTCATATCTTAACCTAACCTAACATTCGCACTTGTATTAAAAAACGCTCTATTACACTGTTTCGTTCACAATTAGGATATTTGCATAACCTCACAGTTTTTCACCAACTTATTGCAGTACAGAACGCTGTATCTCGCTAAATGACATCGTTCTTTAAGGTTTCACGATGCTTGCATGCGCTTTAACAAGAATATCACAATATAGCAGTTTCGCACTTGTAATGGTACAACACGCAGTATTTGGCTTGTTCATGCCGTTTTGTGTGCTTTCACAACATTTCACCTATCGCAGTTTCGTACTCGCAATAAAACACTATCTCGTTAGATGACGTTGTTTTTGGTAGTTTCACGACGCTACCTAGCTTAAACTAACATAACTCAACCTAACATGACCTTCGCACTTCTATCGTTAGAAAACGTTTTACTCGCTACTTTACATTGCTTTCTACAACATTACGACGGTTTCAAGCGCTTTCACGTTAGATATCACAGTTCCCAACTTGTAAAGGTGAAAAACACTGCATCTCACTAAGTGACATTGTTTAATGCGGTTTTACGACGGTTCATACCTTAACCTAACGTAACCTAACCTAACCTAACCTTACCTAACCTAACCTAACCTAACCCAACCCAACCCAACCTAACCTAACCTAACCTAACCTAAACTAACCTAACCCAACCTAACCTAACCTAAGCTAACCTAACCCAACCTAACCCAACCCAACCCAACCTAACCTAACCTAAGCTAACCTAACCTAACCTAACCAAACCTAACCTAACCTAACCTAACCTATTCTAACGTAACCTAACCTTACCTGACCTAACCTAACCTAACGTAACCTAACCTAACCTAACATAACCTAACGTAACCTAACCTAACCTAACCTAACGTAACCTAACCTAACCTAACCCAACCTAACCCAACCCAACCCAACCCAACAACACCCAACCCAACCTAACCTAACCTAACCTTACCTAACCTAACCAAATTATCCTTACCTAACCTAACCTAACGTAACCTAACCTAACCTAACCTAACGTAACCTAACCTAACCTAACCTAACCTAACCTAACCTGACCTAACCCAACCTAACCCAACTCAACCCAACCTAACCTAATCTAACCTAACCTAACCTAACCTAACCTAACGTAACCTAACCTAACCTAACCTAACCTAACCTAACGACGTTTGCAAGCGCTTTCACATTAGATATCGCAGTCCCCGACTTGTAATGGTGAAAAACACTGCATCTCACTAAGTGACATTGATTAATGCGGTTTTACGACGGTTCTCATATCTTAACCTAACCTAACATTCGCACTTGTATTAAAAAACGCTCTATTACACTGTTTCGTTCACAATTAGGATATTTGCATAACCTCACAGTTTTTCATCAACTTATTGCAGTACAGAACGCTGTATCTCGCTAAATGACATTGTTCTTTAAGGTTTCACGATGCTTGCATGCGCTTTAACGAGAATATCACAATATAGCAGTTTCGCACTTGTAACGGTAGAACACGCAGTATTTGGCTTGTTCATGCCGTTTTGTGTGCTTTCACAACATTTCACCTATCGCAGTTTAATACTCGCTATAAAACAACACTATCTCGTTAGATGACGTCGTTTTTGGTAGTTTCACGACGCTACCTAGCTTAAACTAACCTAACCTAACCTAACCTTCGCACTTCTATCGTTAGAAAACGTTTTACTCGCCACTATACAATGTTTTCTACAAGATTACGACGGTTTCAAGCGCTTTCACATTAGATATCGCAGTTCCCAACTTGTAAAGGTGAAAAACACTGCATCTCACTAAGTGATATTGTTTATTGCGGTTTTACGACGGTTCATACCTTAACCTAACGTAACCTAACCTAACCTAACCCAACCTAACCTAACATAACCTAACCTAACCTAACCTAACCTAACCAAACCTAACCTAACCTAACCTAACCTAACCTAACCTAACCTAACGACGTTTGCAAGCGCTTTCACATTAGATATCGCAGTTCCCAACTTGTAATGGTGAAAAACACTGCATCTCACTAAGTGACATTGTTTAATGCGGTTTTACGACGGTTCATATCTTAACCTAACATTCGTACTTGTATTGAAAAACGCTCTATTACACTGTTTCGTTCACAATTACGATATTTGCTTAACCTCACAGTTTTTCACCAACTTATTGCAGTACAGAACGCTGTATCTCGCTAAATGACATTGTTCTTTAAGGTTTCACGATGCTTGCATGTGCTTTAACGAGAATATCACAATATAGCAGTTTCGCACTTGTAACGGTAGAACACGCAGTATTTGGCTTGTTCATGCCGTTTTGTGTGCTTTCACATTTCACCTATCGCAGTTTAATACTCGCAATAAAACAACACTATCTCGTTAGATGACGTCCTTTTTGGTGGTCTCACGACGCTACATAGCTTAAACTAACATAACTCAAGCTAACCTTCGCACTTCTATCTTTAGAAAACGTTTTACTCGCAATTTTACAATGTTTTCTACAAGATTACGACAGTTTCATGCGCTTTCACATTAGATATCGTAGTTCCCGACTTGTAATGTTGAAAAACACTACATCTCACTAAGTGACATTGTTTAATGCGGTTTTACGACGGTTGATATCTCAACCTAACCTAACATTCGCACTTGTATCTAAATACGCTCAATTACACTGTTTCGTTCACAATTACGATATTTGCTTGACCTCACAGTTTCTCACCAACTTATTACAGTACAGAACGCTGTATCTCGCTAGATGACATCGTTCTTTAAGGTTTCACGATACTTGCATGCGCTTTAACGAGAATATCACAATAAAGCAGTTTCGCACTTGTAACGGCACAAGACGCAGTATCTGGCTAGTTCATGCCATTTTGTGTGCTTTCCCAATATTTCACCTATCGCAGTTTCGTACTCGCAATAAAACAACACTATCTCGTTAGATGACATCGTTTTTGGTGGTTTCACGACGCTACCTAGCTCAAAATAACCGAACCTTCGCACTTCTATCGTTAGAAAACGTTTTATTCGCTACTTTACAATGTTTTCTACAAGATTACGACGGTTTCATGCGCTTTCACATTAGATATCGCAGTTCCCGACTTGTAATGGTGGAAAACACAGCATCTCACTAAGTGACATTGTTTAATGCGGTTTTAGCGCGGTTCATATCTTAACCTAACCTAACCTTACCCAACCCAACCTAACCTAACCTAACCTAACCTAAACTAACCTAACCCAACCTAACCTAACCTAAGCTAACCTAACCCAACCTAACCCAACCCAACCCAACCTAACCTAACCTAAGCTAACCTAACCTAACCTAACCAAACCTAACCTAACCTAACCTAACCTATTCTAACGTAACCTAACCTTACCTGACCTAACCTAACCTAACGTAACCTAACCTAACCTAACATAACCTAACGTAACCTAACCTAACCTAACCTAACGTAACCTAACCTAACCTAACCCAACCTAACCCAACCCAACCCAACCCAACAACACCCAACCCAACCTAACCTAACCTAACCTAACCTTACCTAACCTAACCAAATTATCCTTACCTAACCTAACCTAACGTAACCTAACCTAACCTAACCTAACGTAACCTAACCTAACCTAACCTAACCTAACCTAACCTGACCTAACCCAACCTAACCCAACTCAACCCAACCTAACCTAATCTAACCTAACCTAACCTAACGTAACCTAACGTAACCTAACCTAACCTAACCTAACCTAACCTAACGACGTTCTCAAGCGCTTTCACATTAGATATCGCAGTCCCCGACTTGTAATGGTGAAAAACACTGCATCTCACTAAGTGACATTGATTAATGCGGTTTTACGACGGTTCTCATATCTTAACCTAACCTAACATTCGCACTTGTATTAAAAAACGCTCTATTACACTGTTTCGTTCACAATTAGGATATTTGCATAACCTCACAGTTTTTCATCAACTTATTGCAGTACAGAACGCTGTATCTCGCTAAATGACATTGTTCTTTAAGGTTTCACGATGCTTGCATGCGCTTTAACGAGAATATCACAATATAGCAGTTTCGCACTTGTAACGGTAGAACACGCAGTATTTGGCTTGTTCATGCCGTTTTGTGTGCTTTCACAACATTTCACCTATCGCAGTTTAATACTCGCTATAAAACAACACAACCTCGTTAGATGACGTCGTTTTTGGTAGTTTCACGACGCTACCTAGCTTAAACTAACCTAACCTAACCTAACCTTCGCACTTCTATCGTTAGAAAACGTTTTACTCGCCACTATACAATGTTTTCTACAAGATTACGACGGTTTCAAGCGCTTTCACATTAGATATCGCAGTTCCCAACTTGTAAAGGTGAAAAACACTGCATCTCACTAAGTGATATTGTTTATTGCGGTTTTACGACGGTTCATACCTTAACCTAACGTAACCTAACCTAACCTAACCCAACCTAACCTAACATAACCTAACCTAACCTAACCTAACCAAACCTAACCTAACCTAACCTAACCTAACCTAACCTAACCTAACGACGTTTGCAAGCGCTTTCACATTAGATATCGCAGTTCCCAACTTGTAATGGTGAAAAACACTGCATCTCACTAAGTGACATTGTTTAATGCGGTTTTACGACGGTTCATATCTTAACCTAACATTCGTACTTGTATTGAAAAACGCTCTATTACACTGTTTCGTTCACAATTACGATATTTGCTTAACCTCACAGTTTTTCACCAACTTATTGCAGTACAGAACGCTGTATCTCGCTAAATGACATTGTTCTTTAAGGTTTCACGATGCTTGCATGTGCTTTAACGAGAATATCACAATATAGCAGTTTCGCACTTGTAACGGTAGAACACGCAGTATTTGGCTTGTTCATGCCGTTTTGTGTGCTTTCACAACATTTCACCTATCGCAGTTTAATACTCGCAATAAAACAACACTATCTCGTTAGATGACGTCCTTTTTGGTGGTCTCACGACGCTACCTAGCTCAAAATAACCGAACCTTCGCACTTCTATCTTTAGAAAACGTTTTACTCGCAATTTTACAATGTTTTCTACAAGATTACGACAGTTTCATGCGCTTTCACATTAGATATCGTAGTTCCCGACTTGTAATGTTGAAAAACACTACATCTCACTAAGTGACATTGTTTAATGCGGTTTTACGACGGTTGATATCTCAACCTAACCTAACATTCGCACTTGTATCTAAATACGCTCAATTACACTGTTTCGTTCACAATTACGATATTTGCTTGACCTCACAGTTTCTCACCAACTTATTACAGTACAGAACGCTGTATCTCGCTAGATGACATCGTTCTTTAAGGTTTCACGATACTTGCATGCGCTTTAACGAGAATATCACAATAAAGCAGTTTCGCACTTGTAACGGCACAAGACGCAGTATCTGGCTAGTTCATGCCATTTTGTGTGCTTTCCCAATATTTCACCTATCGCAGTTTCGTACTCGCAATAAAACAACACTATCTCGTTAGATGACATCGTTTTTGGTGGTTTCACGACGCTACCTAGCTCAAAATAACCGAACCTTCGCACTTCTATCGTTAGAAAACGTTTTATTCGCTACTTTACAATGTTTTCTACAAGATTACGACGGTTTCATGCGCTTTCACATTAGATATCGCAGTTCCCGACTTGTAATGGTGGAAAACACAGCATCTCACTAAGTGACATTGTTTAATGCGGTTTTAGCGCGGTTCATATCTTAACCTAACCTAACCTTACCTAACCCAACCTAACCTAACCTAACCTAACCAAACCTTACCTAACATACCCTAACCTAACCTAACCTAACCTAACCAAACCTAACCTAACCTAACCTAACGTAACCTAACCTAACCTAACCTAACCAAACCTAACCTAACCTAACGACGTTTGCAAGCGCTTTCACATTAGATATCGCAGTTCCCGACTTGTAATGGTGAAAAACACTGCATCTCACTAAGTGACATTGTTTAATGCGGTTTTACGACGGTTCATATCTTAACCTAACCTAACATTCGCACTTGTATTAAAAAACGCTCTATTACACTGTTTCGTTCACTGTTAGGATATTTGCATAACCTCACAGTTTTTCATCAACTTATTGCAGTACAGAACGCTGTATCTCGCTAAATGACATCGTTCTTTAAGGTTTCACGATGCTTTCATGCGCTTTAACGAGAATATCACAACATAGCAGTTTCGCACTTGTAACGGTACAACACGCAGTATTTGGCTTGTTCATGCCGTTTTGTGTGCTTTCACAACATTTCACCTATCGCAGTTTCGTACTCGCAATAAAACAACACTATCTCGTTAGATGACGTCGTTTTTGGTGGTTTCACGACGCTACATAGCTTAAACTAACATAACTGAACCTAACCTAACCTTCGCACTTCTATCGTTAGAAAACGTTTTACTCGCTACTTTACATTGCTTTCTACAACATTACGACGGTTTCAAGCGCTTTCACATTAGATATCGCAGTTCCCAACTTGTATATGTGAAAAACACTGCATCTCACTAAGTGACATTGTTTAATGCGGTTTTAGCGCGGTTCATATCTTAACCTAACCTAACCTAACCCAACCTAACCTAACATAACCTAACCTAAGCTAACCTAACCTAACCTAACCTAACCAAACCTAACCTAACGTAACCTAACCTAACCTAACCTAACCTAACCTAACCTAACGACGTTTGCAAGCGCTTTCACATTAGATATCGCAGTTCCCGACTTGTAATGGTGAAAACACTGCATCTCACTAAGTGACATTGTTTAATGCGGTTTTAAGACGGTTAATATCTTAACCTAACCTAACATTCGTACTTGTATTGAAAAACGCTCTATTACACTGTTTCGTTCACAATTACGATATTTGCATAATCTCACAGTTTTTCACCAACTTATTGCAGTACAGAACGCTGTATCTCGCTAAATGACATCGTTCTTTAAGGTTTCACGATGCTTGCATGCGCTTTAACGAGAATATCACAATATAGCAGTTTCGCACTTGTAACGGTACAACACGCAGTATCTGGCTTGTTCAAGCCGTTTTGTGTACTTTCACAACATTTCACCTATTGCAGTTTCGTACATGCAATAAAACAACGCTATCTCGTTAGATGACGTCCTTTTTGGTGGTCTCCCGACGCTACATAGCTTAAACTAACATAACTCAAGCTAACCTTCGCACTTCTATCTTTAGAAAACGTTTCACTCGACATTTTACAATGTTTTCTACAAGATTACGACGGTTTCATGCGCTTTCACATTAGATATCGTAGTTCCCGACTTGTAATGTTGAAAAACACTACATCTCACTAAGTGACATTGTTTAATGCGGTTTTACGACGGTTGATATCTCAACCTAACCTAACATTCGCACTTGTATCTAAATACGCTCAATTACACTGTTTCGTTCACAATTACGATATTTGCTTGACCTCACAGTTTCTCACCAACTTATTACAGTACAGAACGCTGTATCTCGCTAGATGACATCGTTCTTTAAGGTTTCACGATACTTGCATGAGCTTTAACGAGAATATCACAATAAAGCAGTTTCGCACTTGTAACGGCACAAGACGCAGTATCTGGCTAGTTCATGCCATTTTGTGTGCTTTCCCAATATTTCACCTATCGCAGTTTCGTACTCGCAATAAAACAACACTATCTCGTTAGATGACATCGTTTTTGGTGGTTTCACGACGCTACCTATCTCAAACTAACCGAACCTTCGCACTTTTATCGTTAGAAAACGTTTTATTCGCTACTTTACAATGTTTTCTACAAGATTACGACGGTTTCATGCGCTTTCACATTAGATATCGCAGTTCCCGACTTGTAATGGTGGAAAACACAGTATCTCACTAAGTGACATTGTTTAATGCGGTTTTAGCGCGGTTCATATCTTAACCTAACCTAACCTTACCTAACCCAACCTAACCTAACCTAACCAAACCTTACCTAACCTACCCTAACCTAACCTAACCTAACCTAACCAAACCTAACCTAACCTAACCTAACGTAACCTAACCTAACCTAACCTAACCAAACCTAACCTAACCTAACGACGTTTGCAAGCGCTTTCACATTAGATATCGCAGTTCCCGACTTGTAATGGTGAAAAACACTGCATCTCACTAAGTGACATTGTTTAATGCGGTTTTACGACGGTTCATATCTTAACCTAACCTAACATTCGCACTTGTATTAAAAAACGCTCTATTACACTGTTTCGTTCACAATTAGGATATTTGCATAACCTCACAGTTTTTCACCAACTTATTGCAGTACAGAACGCTGTATCTCGCTAAATGACATCGTTCTTTAAGGTTTCACGATACTTGCATGCGCTTTACCGAGAATGTCACAACATAGCAGTTCCGCACTTGTAACGGTACAACACGCAGTATTTGGCTTGTTCATGCCATTTTGTGTGCTTTCACAACATTTTACCTATCGCAGTTTCGTACTCGCAATAAAACAACACTATCTCGTTAGATGACGTCGTTTTTGGTGGTTTCACGACGCTACCTAGCTTAAACTAACATAACTCAACCTAACATAACCTTCGCACTTCTATCATTAGAAAACGTTTTACTCGCTACTTTACATTGCTTTCTACAACATTACGACGGTTTCAAGCGCTTTCACATTAGATATCGCAGTTCCCAACTTGTAAAGGTGAAAAACACTGCATCTCACTAAGTGACATTGTTTATTGCGGTTTTACGACGGTTCATACCTTAACCTAACGTAACCTAACCTAACCTAACCCAACCTAACCTAACATAACCTAACCTAACCTAACCTAACCTAACCAAACCTAACCTAACCTAACCTAACCTAACCTAACCTAACCTAACCTAACGACGTTTGCAAGCGCTTTCACATTAGATATCGCAGTTCCCAACTTGTAATGGTGAAAAACACTGCATCTCACTAAGTGACATTGTTTAATGCGGTTTTACGACGGTTGATATGTCAACCTAACCTAACATTCGCACTTGTATCTAAAGACGCTCAATTACACTGTTTCGTTCACAATTACAATATTTGCTTGACCTCACAGTTTCTCACCAACTTATTACAGTACAGAACGCTGTATCTCGCTAAATGACATCGTTCTTTAAGGTTTCACGATACTTGCATGCGCTTTACCGAGAATGTCACAACATAGCAGTTTCGCACTTGTAACGGTACAACACGCAGTATTTGGCTTGTTCATGCCGTTTTGTGTGCTTTCACAACATTTTACCTATCGCAGTTTCGTACTCGCATTAAAACAACACTATCTCGTTAGATGACGTCGTTTTTGGTGGTTTCACGACGCTACCTAGCTTAAACTAACATAACTCAACCTAACATAACCTTCGCACTTCTATCGTTAGAAAACGTTTTACTCGCTACTTTACATTGCTTTCAACAACATTACGACGGTTTCAAGCGCTTTCACATTAGATATCGCAGTTCCCAACTTGTAAAGGTGAAAAACACTGCATCTCACTAAGTGACATTGTTTAATGCGGTTTTAGCGCGGTTCATATCTTAACCTAACCTAACCTAACCTAACCTAACCTAACCCAACCTAACCTAACATAACCTAACCTAACCTAACCTAACCAAACCTAACCTAACGTAACGTAACCTAACCTAACCTAACCTAACCTAACGACGTTTGCAAGCGCTTTCACATTAGATATCGCAGTTCCCGACTTGTAATGGTGAAAACACTGCATCTCACTAAGTGACATTGTTTAATGCGATTTTACGACGGTTCATATCTTAACCTAACCTAACATTCGTACTTGTATTGCAAAACGCTCTATTACACTGTTTCGTTCACAATTACGATATTTGCATAACCTCACAGTTTTTCACCAACTTATTGCAGTACAGAACGCTGTATCTCGCTAAATGACATCGTTCTTTAAGGTTTCACGATGCTTGCATGCGCTTTAACGAGAATATCACATTATAGCAGTTTCGCACTTGTAACGGTACAACACGCAGTATCTGGCTTGTTCAAGCCGTTTTGTGTACTTTCACAACATTTCATCTATTGCAGTTTCGTACATGCAATAAAACAACACTATCTCGTTAGATGACGTCCTTTTTGGTGGTCTCACGACGCTACATAGCTTAAACTAACATAACTCAAGCTAACCTTCGCACTTCTATCTTTAGAAAACGTTTTACTCGCAATTTTACAATGTTTTCTACAAGATTACGACGGTTTCATGCGCTTTCACATTAGATATCGTAGTTCCCGACTTGTAATGTTGAAAAACACTACATCTCACTAAGTGACATTGTTTAATGCGGTTTTACGACGGTTCATATCTTAACCTAACCTAACATTCGTACTTGTATTGAAAAACGCTCCATTACACTGTTTCGTTCACAATTACGATATTTGCATAACCTCACAGTTTTTCACCAACTTATTGCAGTACAGAACGCTGTATCTCGCTAAATGACATCGTTCTTTAAGGTTTCACGATGCTTGCATGCGCTTTAACGAGAATATCACATTATAGCAGTTTCGCACTTGTAACGGTACAACACGCAGTATCTGGCTAGTTCATGCCATTTTGTGTGCTTTCCCAATATTTCACCTATCGCAGTTTCGTACTCGCAATAAAACAACACTATCTCGTTAGATGACATCGTTTTTGGTGGTTTCACGACGCTACCTAGCTCAAACTAACCGAACCTTCGCACTTCTATCGTTAGAAAACGTTTTGTTCGCTACTTTACAATGTTTTCTACAAGATTACGACGGTTTCATGCGCTTTCACATTAGATATCGCAGTTCCCGACTTGTAATGGTGGAAAACACAGCATCTCACTAAGTGACATTGTTTAATGCGGTTTTACGACGGTTGATATCTCAACCTAACCTAACATTCGCACTTGTATCTAAATACGCTCAATTACACTGTTTCGTTCACAATTACGATATTTGCTTGACCTCACAGTTTCTCACCAACTTATTACAGTACAGAACGCTGTATCTCGCTAGATGACATCGTTCTTTAAGGTTTCACGATACTTGCATGCGCTTTAACGAGAATATCACAATAAAGCAGTTTCGCACTTGTAACGGCACAAGACGCAGTATCTGGCTAGTTCATGCCATTTTGTGTGCTTTCCCAATATTTCACCTATCGCAGTTTCGTACTCGCAATAAAACAACACTATCTCGTTAGATGACATCGTTTTTGGTGGTTTCACGACGCTACCTAGCTCAAAATAACCGAACCTTCGCACTTCTATCGTTAGAAAACGTTTTATTCGCTACTTTACAATGTTTTCTACAAGATTACGACGGTTTCATGCGCTTTCACATTAGATATCGCAGTTCCCGACTTGTAATGGTGGAAAACACAGCATCTCACTAAGTGACATTGTTTAATGCGGTTTTAGCGCGGTTCATATCTTAACCTAACCTAACCTTACCTAACCCAACCTAACCTAACCTAACCTAACCAAACCTTACCTAACATACCCTAACCTAACCTAACCTAACCTAACCAAACCTAACCTAACCTAACCTAACGTAACCTAACCTAACCTAACCTAACCAAACCTAACCTAACCTAACGACGTTTGCAAGCGCTTTCACATTAGATATCGCAGTTCCCGACTTGTAATGGTGAAAAACACTGCATCTCACTAAGTGACATTGTTTAATGCGGTTTTACGACGGTTCATATCTTAACCTAACCTAACATTCGCACTTGTATTAAAAAACGCTCTATTACACTGTTTCGTTCACTGTTAGGATATTTGCATAACCTCACAGTTTTTCATCAACTTATTGCAGTACAGAACGCTGTATCTCGCTAAATGACATCGTTCTTTAAGGTTTCACGATGCTTTCATGCGCTTTAACGAGAATATCACAACATAGCAGTTTCGCACTTGTAACGGTACAACACGCAGTATTTGGCTTGTTCATGCCGTTTTGTGTGCTTTCACAACATTTCACCTATCGCAGTTTCGTACTCGCAATAAAACAACACTATCTCGTTAGATGACGTCGTTTTTGGTGGTTTCACGACGCTACATAGCTTAAACTAACATAACTGAACCTAACCTAACCTTCGCACTTCTATCGTTAGAAAACGTTTTACTCGCTACTTTACATTGCTTTCTACAACATTACGACGGTTTCAAGCGCTTTCACATTAGATATCGCAGTTCCCAACTTGTATATGTGAAAAACACTGCATCTCACTAAGTGACATTGTTTAATGCGGTTTTAGCGCGGTTCATATCTTAACCTAACCTAACCTAACCCAACCTAACCTAACATAACCTAACCTAAGCTAACCTAACCTAACCTAACCTAACCAAACCTAACCTAACGTAACCTAACCTAACCTAACCTAACCTAACCTAACCTAACGACGTTTGCAAGCGCTTTCACATTAGATATCGCAGTTCCCGACTTGTAATGGTGAAAACACTGCATCTCACTAAGTGACATTGTTTAATGCGGTTTTACGACGGTTAATATCTTAACCTAACCTAACATTCGTACTTGTATTGAAAAACGCTCTATTACACTGTTTCGTTCACAATTACGATATTTGCATAACCTCACAGTTTTTCACCAACTTATTGCAGTACAGAACGCTGTATCTCGCTAAATGACATCGTTCTTTAAGGTTTCACGATGCTTGCATGCGCTTTAACGAGAATATCACAATATAGCAGTTTCGCACTTGTAACGGTACAACACGCAGTATCTGGCTTGTTCAAGCCGTTTTGTGTACTTTCACAACATTTCACCTATTGCAGTTTCGTACATGCAATAAAACAACGCTATCTCGTTAGATGACGTCCTTTTTGGTGGTCTCCCGACGCTACATAGCTTAAACTAACATAACTCAAGCTAACCTTCGCACTTCTATCTTTAGAAAACGTTTCACTCGACATTTTACAATGTTTTCTACAAGATTACGACGGTTTCATGCGCTTTCACATTAGATATCGTAGTTCCCGACTTGTAATGTTGAAAAACACTACATCTCACTAAGTGACATTGTTTAATGCGGTTTTACGACGGTTGATATCTCAACCTAACCTAACATTCGCACTTGTATCTAAATACGCTCAATTACACTGTTTCGTTCACAATTACGATATTTGCTTGACCTCACAGTTTCTCACCAACTTATTACAGTACAGAACGCTGTATCTCGCTAGATGACATCGTTCTTTAAGGTTTCACGATACTTGCATGAGCTTTAACGAGAATATCACAATAAAGCAGTTTCGCACTTGTAACGGCACAAGACGCAGTATCTGGCTAGTTCATGCCATTTTGTGTGCTTTCCCAATATTTCACCTATCGCAGTTTCGTACTCGCAATAAAACAACACTATCTCGTTAGATGACATCGTTTTTGGTGGTTTCACGACGCTACCTATCTCAAACTAACCGAACCTTCGCACTTTTATCGTTAGAAAACGTTTTATTCGCTACTTTACAATGTTTTCTACAAGATTACGACGGTTTCATGCGCTTTCACATTAGATATCGCAGTTCCCGACTTGTAATGGTGGAAAACACAGTATCTCACTAAGTGACATTGTTTAATGCGGTTTTAGCGCGGTTCATATCTTAACCTAACCTAACCTTACCTAACCCAACCTAACCTAACCTAACCAAACCTTACCTAACCTACCCTAACCTAACCTAACCTAACCTAACCAAACCTAACCTAACCTAACCTAACGTAACCTAACCTAACCTAACCTAACCAAACCTAACCTAACCTAACGACGTTTGCAAGCGCTTTCACATTAGATATCGCAGTTCCCGACTTGTAATGGTGAAAAACACTGCATCTCACTAAGTGACATTGTTTAATGCGGTTTTACGACGGTTCATATCTTAACCTAACCTAACATTCGCACTTGTATTAAAAAACGCTCTATTACACTGTTTCGTTCACAATTAGGATATTTGCATAACCTCACAGTTTTTCACCAACTTATTGCAGTACAGAACGCTGTATCTCGCTAAATGACATCGTTCTTTAAGGTTTCACGATACTTGCATGCGCTTTACCGAGAATGTCACAACATAGCAGTTCCGCACTTGTAACGGTACAACACGCAGTATTTGGCTTGTTCATGCCATTTTGTGTGCTTTCACAACATTTTACCTATCGCAGTTTCGTACTCGCAATAAAACAACACTATCTCGTTAGATGACGTCGTTTTTGGTGGTTTCACGACGCTACCTAGCTTAAACTAACATAACTCAACCTAACATAACCTTCGCACTTCTATCATTAGAAAACGTTTTACTCGCTACTTTACATTGCTTTCTACAACATTACGACGGTTTCAAGCGCTTTCACATTAGATATCGCAGTTCCCAACTTGTAAAGGTGAAAAACACTGCATCTCACTAAGTGACATTGTTTATTGCGGTTTTACGACGGTTCATACCTTAACCTAACGTAACCTAACCTAACCTAACCCAACCTAACCTAACATAACCTAACCTAACCTAACCTAACCTAACCAAACCTAACCTAACCTAACCTAACCTAACCTAACCTAACCTAACCTAACGACGTTTGCAAGCGCTTTCACATTAGATATCGCAGTTCCCAACTTGTAATGGTGAAAAACACTGCATCTCACTAAGTGACATTGTTTAATGCGGTTTTACGACGGTTGATATGTCAACCTAACCTAACATTCGCACTTGTATCTAAAGACGCTCAATTACACTGTTTCGTTCACAATTACAATATTTGCTTGACCTCACAGTTTCTCACCAACTTATTACAGTACAGAACGCTGTATCTCGCTAAATGACATCGTTCTTTAAGGTTTCACGATACTTGCATGCGCTTTACCGAGAATGTCACAACATAGCAGTTTCGCACTTGTAACGGTACAACACGCAGTATTTGGCTTGTTCATGCCGTTTTGTGTGCTTTCACAACATTTTACCTATCGCAGTTTCGTACTCGCATTAAAACAACACTATCTCGTTAGATGACGTCGTTTTTGGTGGTTTCACGACGCTACCTAGCTTAAACTAACATAACTCAACCTAACATAACCTTCGCACTTCTATCGTTAGAAAACGTTTTACTCGCTACTTTACATTGCTTTCAACAACATTACGACGGTTTCAAGCGCTTTCACATTAGATATCGCAGTTCCCAACTTGTAAAGGTGAAAAACACTGCATCTCACTAAGTGACATTGTTTAATGCGGTTTTAGCGCGGTTCATATCTTAACCTAACCTAACCTAACCTAACCTAACCTAACCCAACCTAACCTAACATAACCTAACCTAACCTAACCTAACCTAACCTAACCTAACCAAACCTAACCTAACGTAACGTAACCTAACCTAACCTAACCTAACCTAACGACGTTTGCAAGCGCTTTCACATTAGATATCGCAGTTCCCGACTTGTAATGGTGAAAACACTGCATCTCACTAAGTGACATTGTTTAATGCGATTTTACGACGGTTCATATCTTAACCTAACCTAACATTCGTACTTGTATTGCAAAACGCTCTATTACACTGTTTCGTTCACAATTACGATATTTGCATAACCTCACAGTTTTTCACCAACTTATTGCAGTACAGAACGCTGTATCTCGCTAAATGACATCGTTCTTTAAGGTTTCACGATGCTTGCATGCGCTTTAACGAGAATATCACATTATAGCAGTTTCGCACTTGTAACGGTACAACACGCAGTATCTGGCTTGTTCAAGCCGTTTTGTGTACTTTCACAACATTTCATCTATTGCAGTTTCGTACATGCAATAAAACAACACTATCTCGTTAGATGACGTCCTTTTTGGTGGTCTCACGACGCTACATAGCTTAAACTAACATAACTCAAGCTAACCTTCGCACTTCTATCTTTAGAAAACGTTTTACTCGCAATTTTACAATGTTTTCTACAAGATTACGACGGTTTCATGCGCTTTCACATTAGATATCGTAGTTCCCGACTTGTAATGTTGAAAAACACTACATCTCACTAAGTGACATTGTTTAATGCGGTTTTACGACGGTTCATATCTTAACCTAACCTAACATTCGTACTTGTATTGAAAAACGCTCCATTACACTGTTTCGTTCACAATTACGATATTTGCATAACCTCACAGTTTTTCACCAACTTATTGCAGTACAGAACGCTGTATCTCGCTAAATGACATCGTTCTTTAAGGTTTCACGATGCTTGCATGCGCTTTAACGAGAATATCACATTATAGCAGTTTCGCACTTGTAACGGTACAACACGCAGTATCTGGCTAGTTCATGCCATTTTGTGTGCTTTCCCAATATTTCACCTATCGCAGTTTCGTACTCGCAATAAAACAACACTATCTCGTTAGATGACATCGTTTTTGGTGGTTTCACGACGCTACCTAGCTCAAACTAACCGAACCTTCGCACTTCTATCGTTAGAAAACGTTTTGTTCGCTACTTTACAATGTTTTCTACAAGATTACGACGGTTTCATGCGCTTTCACATTAGATATCGCAGTTCCCGACTTGTAATGGTGGAAAACACAGCATCTCACTAAGTGACATTGTTTAATGCGGTTTTACGACGGTTGATATCTCAACCTAACCTAACATTCGCACTTGTATCTAAATACGCTCAATTACACTGTTTCGTTCACAATTACGATATTTGCTTGACTTCACAGTTTCTCACCAACTTATTACAGTACAGAACGCTGTATCTCGCTAGATGAAATCGTTCTTTAAGGTTTCACGATACTTGCATGTGCTTTAACGAGAATATCACAATAAAGCAGTTTCGCACTTGTAACGGCACAAGACGCAGTATCTGGCTAGTTCATGCCATTTTGTGTGCTTTCCCAATATTTCACCTATCGCAGTTTCGTACTCGCAATAAAACAACACTATCTCGTTAGATGACATCGTTTTTGGTGGTTTCACGACGCTACCTAGCTCAAACTAACCGAACCTTCGCACTTCTATCGTTAGAAAACGTTTTATTCGCTACTTTACAATGTTTTCTACAAGATTACGACGGTTTCATGCGCTTTCACATTAGATATCGCAGTTTCCGACTTGTAATGGTGGAAAACACAGCATCTCACTGACATTGTTTAATGCGGTTTTAGCGCGGTTCATATCTTAACCTAACCTAACCTTACCTAACCCAACCTAACCTAACCTAACCAAACCTTACCTAACCTACCCTAACCTAACCTAACCTAACCTAACCAAACCTAACCTAACCTAACCTAACCTAACGTAACCTAACCTAACCTAACCTAACCAAACCTAACCTAACCTAACGACGTTTGCAAGCGCTTTCACATTAGATATCGCAGTTCCCGACTTGTAATGGTGAAAAACACTGCATCTCACTAAGTGACATTGTTTATTGCGGTTTTACGACGGTTCATATCTTAACCTAACCTAACATTCGCACTTGTATTAAAAAACGCTCTATTACACTGTTTCGTTCACAATTAGGATATTTGCATAACCTCACAGTTTTTCACCAACTTATTGCAGTACAGAACGCTGTATCTCGCTAAATGACATCGTTCTTTAAGGTTTCACGATGCTTTCATGCGCTTTAACGAGAATATCACAACATAGCAGTTTCGCACTTGTAACGGTACAACACGCAGTATTTGGCTTGTTCATGCCGTTTTGTGTGCTTTCACAACATTTCACCTATCGCAGTTTCGTACTCGCAATAAAACAACACTATCTCGTTAGATGACGTTGTTTTTGGTAGTTGCACGACGCTACCTAGCTTAAACTAACATAACTCAACCTAACATAACCTTCGCACTTCTATCGTTAGAAAACGTTTTACTCGCTACTTTACATTGCTTTCTACAACATTATGACGGTTTCAAGCGCTTTCACATTAGATATCACAGTTCTCAACTTGTAAAGATTAAAAACACTGCATCTCAATAAGTGACTTTGTTTAATGCGGTTTTACGACGGTTCATACCTTAACCTAACGTAACCTAACCTAACCTAACCTAACCTTACCTAACCTAACCTAACCTAACCCAACCCAACCCAACCTAACCTAACCTAAGCTAACCTAACCTAAGCTAACCAAACCTAACCTAACCTAACTTAACCTAACCTAACGTAACCTAACCTAACCTAACCTATTCTAACGTAACCTAACCTAACCTAACCTAACCTAACCACACCCAACCCAACCCAACCTAACCTAACCTAAGCTAACCTAACCTAAGCTAACCAAACCTAACCTAACCTAACTTAACCTAACCTAACGTAACCAAACCTAACCTAACCTATTCTAACGTAACCTAACCTTACCTGACCTAACCTAACCTAACGTAACCTAACCTAACCTAACATAACTTAACGTAACCTAACCTAACCTAACCTAACCTAACCTAACCCAACCTAACCCAACCCAACCCAACCCAACAACACCAAACCCAACCTAACCTAACCTAACCTAACCTTACCTAACCAAATTATCCTTACCTAACCTAACCTAACCTAACGTAACCTAACCTAACCTAACCTAACGTAACCTAACCTAACCTAACGTAACCTAACCTAACCTAACCTAACCTAACCCAACCTAACCTAACCTAACCTAACCTAACCCAACTCAACCCAACCTAACCTAACCTAACCTAACCTAACCTAACCTAACCAAACCTAACCTAACCTAACCTAACCTAACCTAACCTAACCTAACCTAACGACGTTTGCAAGCGCTTTCACATTAGATATCGCAGTTCCCGACTTGTAATGGTGAAAAACACTGCATCTCACTAAGTGACATTGATTAATGCGGTTTTACGACGGTTCTCATATCTTAACCTAACCTAACATTCGCACTTGTATCTCAAAACGCTCTATTACACTGTTTTGTTCACAATTACGATATTTGCATGACCTCACAGTTTTTCACCAACTTATTGCAGTACAGAACGCTGTATCTCGCTAAATGACATTGTTCTTTAAGGTTTCACGATGCTTGCATGCGCTTTAACGAGAATATCACAATATAGCAGTTTCGCACTTGTAACGGTAGAACACGCAGTATTTGGCTTGTTCATGCCGTTTTGTGTGCTTTCACAACATTTCACCTATCGCAGTTTAATACTCGCTATAAAACAACACTATCTCGTTAGATGACGTCGTTTTTGGTAGTTTCACGACGCTACCTAGCTTAAACTAACATAACTCAACCTAACATAACCTTCGCACTTCTATCATTAGAAAACGTTTTACTCGCTACTTTACATTGCTTTCTACAACATTACGACGGTTTCAAGCGCTTTCACATTAGATATCGCAGTTCCCAACTTGTAAAGGTGAAAAACACTGCATCTCACTAAGTGACATTGTTTATTGCGGTTTTACGACGGTTCATACCTTAACCTAACGTAACCTAACCTAACCTAACCCAACCTAACCTAACATAACCTAACCTAACCTAACCTAACCAAACCTAACCTAACCTAACCTAACCTAACCTAACCTAACCTAACGACGTTTGCAAGCGCTTTCACATTAGATATCGCAGTTCCCAACTTGTAATGGTGAAAAACACTGCATCTCACTAAGTGACATTGTTTAATGCGGTTTTACGACGGTTCATATCTTAACCTAACTTAACATTCGTACTGGTATTGAAAAACGCTCTATTACACTGTTTCGTTCAGAATTACGATATTTGCATAACCTCACAGTTTTTCACCAACTTATTGCAGTACAGAACGCTGTATCTCGCTAAATGACATTGTTCTTTAAGGTTTCACGATGCTTGCATGCGCTTTAACGAGAATATCACAATATAGCAGTTTCGCACTTGTAACGGTAGAACACGCAGTATTTGGCTTGTTCATGCCGTTTTGTGTGCATTCACAACATTTCACCTATCGCAGTTTAATACTGGCAATAAAACAACACTATCTCGTTAGATGACGTCGTTTTTGGTAGTTTCACGACGCTACCTAGCTTAAACTAACCTAACCTAACCTAACCTTCGCACTTCTATCGTTAGAAAACGTTTTACTCGCAACTTTACAATGTTTTCTACTAGATTACGACGGTTTCATGCGCTTTCACATTAGATATCGTAGTTCCCGACTTGTAATGTTGAAAAACACTACATCTCACTAAGTGACATTGTTTAATGCGGTTTTACGACGGTTGATATGTCAACCTAACCTAACATTCGCACTTGTATCTAAAGACGCTCAATTACACTGTTTCGTTCACAATTACAATATTTGCTTGACCTCACAGTTTCTCACCAACTTATTACAGTACAGAACGCTGTATCTCGCTAAATGACATCGTTCTTTAAGGTTTCACGATACTTGCATGCGCTTTACCGAGAATGTCACAACATAGCAGTTTCGCACTTGTAACGGTACAACACGCAGTATTTGGCTTGTTCATGCCGTTTTGTGTGCTTTCACAACATTTTACCTATCGCAGTTTCGTACTCGCATTAAAACAACACTATCTCGTTAGATGACGTCGTTTTTGGTGGTTTCACGACGCTACCTAGCTTAAACTAACATAACTCAACCTAACATAACCTTCGCACTTCTATCGTTAGAAAACGTTTTACTCGCTACTTTACATTGCTTTCAACAACATTACGACGGTTTCAAGCGCTTTCACATTAGATATCGCAGTTCCCAACTTGTAAAGGTGAAAAACACTGCATCTCACTAAGTGACATTGTTTAATGCGGTTTTAGCGCGGTTCATATCTTAACCTAACCTAACCTAACCTAACCTAACCTAACCTAACCTAACCTAACCCAACCTAACCTAACCTAACCTAACCTAACCTAACCTAACCAAACCTAACCTAACGTAACGTAACCTAACCTAACCTAACCTAACCTAACGACGTTTGCAAGCGCTTTCACATTAGATATCGCAGTTCCCGACTTGTAATGGTGAAAACACTGCATCTCACTAAGTGACATTGTTTAATGCGGTTTTACGACGGTTCATATCTTAACCTAACCTAACATTCGTACTTGTATTGCAAAACGCTCTATTACACTGTTTCGTTCACAATTACGATATTTGCATAACCTCACAGTTTTTCACCAACTTATTGCAGTACAGAACGCTGTATCTCGCTAAATGACATCGTTCTTTAAGGTTTCACGATGCTTGCATGCGCTTTACCGAGAATGTCACAACATAGCAGTTTCGCACTTGTAACGGTACAACACGCAGTATTTGGCTTGTTCATGCCGTTTTGTGTGCTTTCACAACATTTTACCTATCGCAGTTTCGTACTCGCATTAAACAACACTATCTCGTTAGATGACGTCGTTTTTGGTGGTTTCACGACGCTACCTAGCTTAAACTAACATAACTCAACCTAACATAACCTTCGCACTTCTATCGTTAGAAAACGTTTTACTCGCTACTTTACATTGCTTTCAACAACATTACGACGGTTTCAAGCGCTTTCACATAAGATATCGCAGTTCCCAACTTGTAAAGGTGAAAAACACTGCATCTCACTAAGTGACATTGTTTAATGCGGTTTTAGCGCGGTTCATATCTTAACCTAACCTAACCTAACCTAACCTAACCTAACCTAACCCAACCTAACCCAACCTAACCTAACATAACCTAACCTAACCTAACCTAACCAAACCTAACCTAACGTAACGTAACCTAACCTAACCTAACCTAACCTAACGACGTTTGCAAGCGCTTTCACATTAGATATCGCAGTTCCCGACTTGTAATGGTGAAAACACTGCATCTCACTAAGTGACATTGTTTAATGCGGTTTTACGACGGTTCATATCTTAACCTAACCTAACATTCGCAATTGTATTAAAAAACGCTCTATTACACTGTTTCGTTCACAATTAGGATATTTGCATAACCTCACAGTTTTTCACCAACTTATTGCAGTACAGAACGCTGTATCTCGCTAAATGACATCGTTCTTTAAGGTTTCACGATGCTTGCATGCGCTTTAACGAGAATATCACAACATAGCAGTTTCGCACTTGTAACTGTACAACACGCAGTATTTGGCTTGTTCATGCCGTTTTGTGTGCTTTCACAACATTTCACCTATCGCAGTTTCGTACTCGCAATAAAACAACACTATCTCGTTAAATGACGTTGTTTTTGGTAGTTGCACGACGCTACCTAGCTTAAACTAACATAACTCAACCTAACATAACCTTCGCACTTCTATCGTTAGAAAACGTTTTACTCGCTACTTTACATTGCTTTCTACAACATTATGACGGTTTCAAGCGCTTTCACATTAGATATCACAGTTCTCAACTTGTAAAGGTGAAAAACACTGCATCTCACTAAGTGACAATGTTTAATGCGGTTTTACGACGGTTCATACCTTAACCTAACGTAACCTAACCTAACCTAACCTTACCTAACCTGACCTAACCTAACCTAACCTAACCCAACCCAACCCAACCTAACCTAACCTAACCTAACCTAAACTAACCTAACCCAACCTAACCTAACCTAACCTAACCCAACCTAACCCAACCCAACCCAACCTAACCTAACCTAAGCTAACCTAACCTAAGCTAACCAAACCTAACCTAACCTAACTTAACCTAACCTAACGTAACCTAACCTAACCTAACCTATTCTAACGTAACCTAACCTTACCTGCCCTAACCTAACCTAACGTAACCTAACCTAACCTAACATAACGTAACCTCACCTAACCTAACCTAACCTAACGTAACCTACCCTAACCTAACCCAACCTAACCCAACCCAACCCAACCCAACAACACCCAACCCAACCTAACCTAACCTAACCTAACCTTACCTAATCTAACCAAATTATCCTTACCTAACCTAACCTAACCTAACGTAACCTAACCTAACCTAACCTAACGTAACCTAACCTAACCTAACGTAACCTAACCTAACCTAACCCAACCTAACCTAACCTAACCTAACCCAACTCAACCCAACCTAACCTAATCTAACCTAACCTAACCTAACCTAACCTAACCAAACCTGACCTAACCTAACCTAACCTAACCTAACGACGGTTGCAAGCGCTTTCACATTAAATATCGCAGTTCCCCACTTTTAATGGTGAAAAACACTGCATCTCAGTAATTGACATTGTTTAATGCGGTTTTACGACGGTACATATCTTAACCTAACCTAACATTCGCACTTGTATCTAAAAACGCTCTATTACACTGTTTTGTTCACAATTACGATATTTGCATGACCTCACAGTTTTTCACCAACTTATTGCAGTACAGAACGCTGTATCTCGCTAAATGACATTGTTCTTTAAGGTTTCACGATGCTTGCATGCGCTTTAACGAGAATATCACAATATAGCAGTTTCGCACTTGTAACGGTAGAACACGCAGTATTTGGCTTGTTCATGCCGTTTTGTGTGCTTTCACAACATTTCACCTATCGCAGTTTAATACTCGCTATAAAACAACACTATCTCGTTAGATGACGTCGTTTTTGGTAGTTTCACGACGCTACCTAGCTTAAACTAACCTAACCTAACCTAACCTTCGCACTTCTATTGTTAGAAAACGTTTTACTCGCCATTTTACAATGTTTTCTACAAGATTACGACGGTTTCATGCGCTTTCACATTAGATATCGTAGTTCCCGACTAGTAATGTTGAAAAACACTGCATCTCACTAAGTGACATTGTTTATTGCGGTTTTACGACGGTTGATATGTCAACCTAACCTAACATTCGCACTTGTATCTAAAGACGCTCAATTACACTGTTCCGTTCACAATTACGATATTTGCTTGACCTCACAGTTTCTCACCAACTTATTACAGTACAGAACGCTGTATCTCGCTAAATGACATCGTTCTTTAAGGTTTCACGATACTTGCATGCGCTTTACCGAGAATGTCACAACATAGCAGTTTCGCACTTGTAACGGTACAACACGCAGCATTTGGCTTGTTCATGCCGTTTTGTGTGCTTTCACAACATTTTACCTATCGCAGTTTCGTACTCGCAATAAAACAACACTATCTCGTTAGATGACGTCGTTTTTGGTGGTTTCACGACGCTACCTAGCTTAAACTAACATAACTCAACCTAACATAACCTTCGCACTTCTATCGTTAGAAAACGTTTTACTCGCAACTTTACAATGTTTTCTACAAGATTACGACGGTTTCATGCGCTTTCACATTAGATATCGTAGTTCCCGACATGTAATGTTGAAAAACACTACATCTCACTAAGTGACATTGTTTAATGCGGTTTTACGACGGTTGATATGTCAACCTAACCTAACATTCGCACTTGTATTAAAAAACGCTCTATTACACTGTTTCGTTCACAATTAGGATATTTGCATAACCTCACAGTTTTTCACCAACTTATTGCAGTACAGAACGCTGTATCTCGCTAAATGACATCGTTCTTTAAGGTTTCACGATGCTTGCATGCGCTTTAACAAGAATATCACAATATAGCAGTTTCGCACTTGTAATGGTACAACACGCAGTATCTGGCTAGTTCATGCCATTTTGTGTGCTTTCACAACATTTCACCTATCGCAGTTTCGTACTCGCAATAAAACACTATCTCGTTAGATGACATCGTTTTTGGTGGTTTCACGACGCTACCTAGCTCAAACTAACCGAACCTTCGCACTTCTATCGTTAGAAAACGTTTTATTCGCTACTTTACAATGTTTTCTACAAGATTACGACGGTTTCATGCGCTTTCACATTAGATATCGCAGTTCCTGACTTGTAATGGTGAAAAACACAGCATCTCACTAAGTGACATTGTTTAATGCGGTTTTAGCGCGGTTCATATCTTAACCTAACCTAACCTTACCTAAACCAACCTAACCTAACCTAACCTAACCAAACCTTACCTAACATACCCTAACCTAACCTAACCTAACCTAACCAAACCTAACCTAACCTAACCTAACGTAACCTAACCTAACCTAACCTAACCTAACCTAACCTAACCTAACCTAACGACGTTTGCAAGCGCTTTCACATTAGATATCGCAGTTCCCGACTTGTAATGGTGAAAAACACTGCATCTCACTAAGTGACATTGTTTAATGCGGTTTTACGACGGTTCATATCTTAACCTAACCTAACATTCGCACTTGTATTAAAAAACGCTCTATTACACTGTTTCGTTCACAATTAGGATATTTGCATAACCTCACAGTTTTTCACCAACTTATTGCAGTACAGAACGCTGTATCTCGCTAAATGACATCGTTCTTTAAGGTTTCACGATGCTTGCATGCGCTTTAACAAGAATATCACAATATAGCAGTTTCGCACTTGTAATGGTACAACACGCAGTATTTGGCTTGTTCATGCCGTTTTGTGTGCTTTCACAACATTTCACCTATCGCAGTTTCGTACTCGCAATAAAACACTATCTCGTTAGATGACGTTGTTTTTGGTAGTTTCACGACGCTACCTAGCTTAAACTAACATAACTCAACCTAACATGACCTTCGCACTTCTATCGTTAGAAAACGTTTTACTCGCTACTTTACATTGCTTTCTACAACATTACGACGGTTTCAAGCGCTTTCACATTAGATATCACAGTTCCCAACTTGTAAAGGTGAAAAACACTGCATCTCACTAAGTGACATTGTTTAATGCGGTTTTACGACGGTTCATACCTTAACCTAACCTAACCTAACCTAACCTAAACTTACCTAACCTAACCTAACCTAACCCAACCCAACCCAACCTAACCTAACCTAACCTAACCTAAACTAACCTAACCCAACCTAACCTAACCTAAGCTAACCTAACCCAACCTAACCCAACCCAACCCAACCTAACCTAACCTAAGCTAACCTAACCTAACCTAACCAAACCTAACCTAACCTAACCTAACCTATTCTAACGTAACCTAACCTTACCTGACCTAACCTAACCTAACGTAACCTAACCTAACCTAACATAACCTAACGTAACCTAACCTAACCTAACCTAACATAACCTAACCTAACCTAACCCAACCTAACCCAACCCAACCCAACCCAACAACACCCAACCCAACCTAACCTAACCTAACCTAACCTTACCTAACCTAACCAAATTATCCCTACCTAACCTAACCTAACCTAACGTAACCTAACCTAACCTAACCTAACGTAACCTAACCTAACCTAACCTAACCTAACCTAACCTGACCTAACCCAACCTAACCCAACTCAACCCAACCTAACCTAATCTAACCTAACCTAACCTAACCTAACCTAACGTAACCTAACCTAACCTAACCTAACCTAACCTAACGACGTTTGCAAGCGCTTTCACATTAGATATCGCAGTCCCCGACTTGTAATGGTGAAAAACACTGCATCTCACTAAGTGACATTGATTAATGCGGTTTTACGACGGTTCTCATATCTTAACCTAACCTAACATTCGCACTTGTATTAAAAAACGCTCTATTACACTGTTTCGTTCACAATTAGGATATTTGCATAACCTCACAGTTTTTCATCAACTTATTGCAGTACAGAACGCTGTATCTAGCTAAATGACATTGTTCTTTAGGGTTTCACGATGCTTGCATGCGCTTTAACGAGAATATCACAATATAGCAGTTTCGCACTTGTAACGGTAGAACACGCAGTATTTGGCTTGTTCATGCCGTTTTGTGTGCTTTCACAACATTTCACCTATCGCAGTTTAATACTCGCTATAAAACAACACTATCTCGTTAGATGACGTCGTTTTTGGTAGTTTCACGACGCTACCTAGCTTAAACTAACCTAACCTAACCTAACCTTCGCACTTCTATCGTTAGAAAACGTTTTACTCGCCACTATACAATGTTTTCTACAAGATTACGACGGTTTCAAGCGCTTTCACATTAGATATCGCAGTTCCCAACTTGTAAAGGTGAAAAACACTGCATCTCACTAAGTGATATTGTTTATTGCGGTTTTACGACGGTTCATACCTTAACCTAACGTAACCTAACCTAACCTAACCCAACCTAACCTAACATAACCTAACCTAACCTAACCTAACCTAACCTAACCAAACCTAACCTAACCTAACCTAACCTAACCTAACCTAACGACGTTTGCAAGCGCTTTCACATTAGATATCGCAGTTCCCAACTTGTAATGGTGAAAAACACTGCATCTCACTAAGTGACATTGTTTAATGCGGTTTTACGACGGTTCATATCTTAACCTAACATTCGTACTTGTATTGAAAAACGCTCTATTACACTGTTTCGTTCACAATTACGATATTTGCTTAACCTCACAGTTTTTCACCAACTTATTGCAGTACAGAACGCTGTATCTCGCTAAATGACATTGTTCTTTAAGGTTTCACGATGCTTGCATGTGCTTTAACGAGAATATTACAATATAGCAGTTTCGCACTTGTAACGGTAGAACACGCAGTATTTGGCTTGTTCATGCCGTTTTGTGTGCTTTCACAACATTTCACCTATCGCAGTTTAATACTCGCAATAAAACAACACTATCTCGTTAGATGACGTCCTTTTTGGTGGTCTCACGACGCTACATAGCTTAAACTAACATAACTCAAGCTAACCTTCGCACTTCTATCTTTAGAAAACGTTTTACTCGCAATTTTACAATGTTTTCTACAAGATTATGACAGTTTCATGCGCTTTCACATTAGATATCGTAGTTCCCGACTTGTAATGTTGAAAAACACTACATCTCACTAAGTGACATTGTTTAATGCGGTTTTACGACGGTTGATATCTCAACCTAACCTAACATTCGCACTTGTATCTAAATACGCTCAATTACACTGTTTCGTTCACAATTACGATATTTGCTTGACCTCACAGTTTCTCACCAACTTATTACAGTACAGAACGCTGTATCTCGCTAGATGACATCGTTCTTTAAGGTTTCACGATACTTGCATGCGCTTTAACGAGAATATCACAATAAAGCAGTTTCGCACTTGTAACGGCACAAGACGCAGTATCTGGCTAGTTCATGCCATTTTGTGTGCTTTCCCAATATTTCACCTATCGCAGTTTCGTACTCGCAATAAAACAACACTATCTCGTTAGATGACATCGTTTTTGGTGGTTTCACGACGCTACCTAGCTCAAAATAACCGAACCTTCGCACTTCTATCGTTAGAAAACGTTTTATTCGCTACTTTACAATGTTTTCTACAAGATTACGACGGTTTCATGCGCTTTCACATTAGATATCGCAGTTCCCGACTTGTAATGGTGGAAAACACAGCATCTCACTAAGTGACATTGTTTAATGCGGTTTTAGCGCGGTTCATATCTTAACCTAACCTAACCTTACCTAACCCAACCTAACCTAACCTAACCTAACCAAACCTTACCTAACATACCCTAACCTAACCTAACCTAACCTAACCAAACCTAACCTAACCTAACCTAACGTAACCTAACCTAACCTAACCTAACCAAACCTAACCTAACCTAACGACGTTTGCAAGCGCTTTCACATTAGATATCGCAGTTCCCGACTTGTAATGGTGAAAAACACTGCATCTCACTAAGTGACATTGTTTAATGCGGTTTTACGACGGTTCATATCTTAACCTAACCTAACATTCGCACTTGTATTAAAAAACGCTCTATTACACTGTTTCGTTCACTGTTAGGATATTTGCATAACCTCACAGTTTTTCATCAACTTATTGCAGTACAGAACGCTGTATCTCGCTAAATGACATCGTTCTTTAAGGTTTCACGATGCTTTCATGCGCTTTAACGAGAATATCACAACATAGCAGTTTCGCACTTGTAACGGTACAACACGCAGTATTTGGCTTGTTCATGCCGTTTTGTGTGCTTTCACATTTCACCTATCGCAGTTTCGTACTCGCAATAAAACAACACTATCTCGTTAGATGACGTCGTTTTTGGTGGTTTCACGACGCTACATAGCTTAAACTAACATAACTGAACCTAACCTAACCTTCGCACTTCTATCGTTAGAAAACGTTTTACTCGCTACTTTACATTGCTTTCTACAACATTACGACGGTTTCAAGCGCTTTCACATTAGATATCGCAGTTCCCAACTTGTATATGTGAAAAACACTGCATCTCACTAAGTGACATTGTTTAATGCGGTTTTAGCGCGGTTCATATCTTAACCTAACCTAACCTAACCCAACCTAACCTAACATACCCTAACCTAACCTAACCTAACCTAACCTAACCAAACCTACCCTAACGTAACCTAACCTAACCTAACCTAACCTAACCTAACCTAACGACGTTTGCAAGCGCTTTCACATTAGATATCGCAGTTCCCGACTTGTAATGGTGAAAACACTGCATCTCACTAAGTGACATTGTTTAATGCGGTTTTACGACGGTTAATATCTTAACCTAACCGAACATTCGTACTTGTATTGAAAAACGCTCTATTACACTGTTTCGTTCACAATTACGATATTTGCTTAACCTCACAGTTTTTCACCAACTTATTGCAGTACAGAACGCTGTATCTCGCTAAATGACATTGTTCTTTAAGGTTTCACGATGCTTGCATGTGCTTTAACGAGAATATTACAATATAGCAGTTTCGCACTTGTAACGGTAGAACACGCAGTATTTGGCTTGTTCATGCCGTTTTGTGTGCTTTCACAACATTTCACCTATCGCAGTTTAATACTCGCAATAAAACAACACTATCTCGTTAGATGACGTCCTTTTTGGTGGTCTCACGACGCTACATAGCTTAAACTAACATAACTCAAGCTAACCTTCGCACTTCTATCTTTAGAAAACGTTTTACTCGCAATTTTACAATGTTTTCTACAAGATTACGACAGTTTCATGCGCTTTCACATTAGATATCGTAGTTCCCGACTTGTAATGTTGAAAAACACTACATCTCACTAAGTGACATTGTTTAATGCGGTTTTACGACGGTTGATATCTCAACCTAACCTAACATTCGCACTTGTATCTAAATACGCTCAATTACACTGTTTCGTTCACAATTACGATATTTGCTTGACCTCACAGTTTCTCACCAACTTATTTCAATACAGAACGCTGTATCTCGCTAGATGACATCGTTCTTTAAGGTTTCACGATACTTGCATGCGCTTTAACGAGAATATCACAATAAAGCAGTTTCGCACTTGTAACGGCACAAAACGCAGTATCTGGCTAGTTCATGCCATTTTGTGTGCTTTCCCAATATTTCACCTATCGCAGTTTCGTACTCGCAATAAAACAACACTATCTCGTTAGATGACATCGTTTTTGGTGGTTTCACGACGCTACCTAGCTCAAAATAACCGAACCTTCGCACTTCTATCGTTAGAAAACGTTTTATTCGCTACTTTACAATGTTTTCTACAAGATTACGACGGTTTCATGCGCTTTCACATTAGATATCGCAGTTCCCGACTTGTAATGGTGGAAAACACAGCATCTCACTAAGTGACATTGTTTAATGCGGTTTTAGCGCGGTTCATATCTTAACCTAACCTAACCTTACCTAACCCAACCTAACCTAACCTAACCTAACCAAACCTTACCTAACATACCCTAACCTAACCTAACCTAACCTAACCAAACCTAACCTAACCTAACCTAACGTAACCTAACCTAACCTAACCTAACCAAACCTAACCTAACCTAACGACGTTTGCAAGCGCTTTCACATTAGATATCGCAGTTCCCGACTTGTAATGGTGAAAAACACTGCATCTCACTAAGTGACATTGTTTAATGCGGTTTTACGACGGTTCATATCTTAACCTAACCTAACATTCGCACTTGTATTAAAAAACGCTCTATTACACTGTTTCGTTCACTGTTAGGGTATTTGCATAACCTCACAGTTTTTCATCAACTTATTGCAGTACAGAACGCTGTATCTCGCTAAATGACATCGTTCTTTAAGGTTTCACGATGCTTTCATGCGCTTTAACGAGAATATCACAACATAGCAGTTTCGCACTTGTAACGGTACAACACGCAGTATTTGGCTTGTTCATGCCGTTTTGTGTGCTTTCACAACATTTCACCTATCGCAGTTTCGTACTCGCAATAAAACAACACTATCTCGTTAGATGACGTCGTTTTTGGTGGTTTCACGACGCTACATAGCTTAAACTAACATAACTGAACCTAACCTAACCTTCGCACTTCTATCGTTAGAAAACGTTTTACTCGCTACTTTACATCGCTTTCTACAACATTACGACGGTTTCAAGCGCTTTCACATTAGATATCGCAGTTCCCAACTTGTATATGTGAAAAACACTGCATCTCACTAAGTGACATTGTTTAATGCGGTTTTAGCGCGGTTCATATCTTAACCTAACCTAACCTAACCCAACCTAACCTAACATAACCTAACCTAACCTAACCTAACCTAACCTAACCAAACCTAACCTAACGTAACCTAACCTAACCTAACCTAACCTAACCTAACGACGTTTGCAAGCGCTTTCACATTAGATATCGCAGTTCCCGACTTGTAATGGTGAAAACACTGCATCTCACTAAGTGACATTGTTTAATGCGGTTTTACGACGGTTAATATCTTAACCTAACCTAACATTCGTACTTGTATTGAAAAACGCTCTATTACACTGTTTCGTTCACAATTACGATATTTGCATAACCTCACAGTTTTTCACCAACTTATTGCAGTACAGAACGCTGTATCTCGCTAAATGACATCGTTCTTTAAGGTTTCACGATGCTTGCATGCGCTTTAACGAGAATATCACAATATAGCAGTTTCGCACTTGTAACGGTACAACACGCAGTATCTGGCTTGTTCAAGCCGTTTTGTGTACTTTCACAACATTTCACCTATTGCAGTTTCGTACATGCAATAAAACAACGCTATCTCGTTAGATGACGTCCTTTTTGGTGGTCTCCCGACGCTACATAGCTTAAACTAACATAACTCAAGCTAACCTTCGCACTTCTATCTTTAGAAAACGTTTCACTCGACATTTTACAATGTTTTCTACAAGATTACGACGGTTTCATGCGCTTTCACATTAGATATCGTAGTTCCCGACTTGTAATGTTGAAAAACACTACATCTCACTAAGTGACATTGTTTAATGCGGTTTTACGACGGTTGATATCTCAACCTAACCTAACATTCGCACTTGTATCTAAATACGCTCAATTACACTGTTTCGTTCACAATTACGATATTTGCTTGACCTCACAGTTTCTCACCAACTTATTACAGTACAGAACGCTGTATCTCGCTAGATGACATCGTTCTTTAAGGTTTCACGATACTTGCATGAGCTTTAACGAGAATATCACAATAAAGCAGTTTCGCACTTGTAACGGCACAAGACGCAGTATCTGGCTAGTTCATGCCATTTTGTGTGCTTTCCCAATATTTCACCTATCGCAGTTTCGTACTCGCAATGAAACAACACTATCTCGTTAGATGACATCGTTTTTGGTGGTTTCACGACGCTACCTATCTCAAACTAACCGAACCTTCGCACTTTTATCGTTAGAAAACGTTTTATTCGCTACTTTACAATGTTTTCTACAAGATTACGACGGTTTCATACGCTTTCACATTAGATATCGCAGTTCCCGACTTGTAATGGTGGAAAACACAGTATCTCACTAAGTGACATTGTTTAATGCGGTTTTAGCGCGGTTCATATCTTAACCTAACCTAACCTTACCTAACCCAACCTAACCTAACCTAACCAAACCTTACCTAACCTACCCTAACCTAACCTAACCAAACCTAACCTAACCTAACCTAACGTAACCTAACCTAACCTAACCTAACCAAACCTAACCTAACCTAACGACGTTTGCAAGCGCTTTCACATTAGATATCGCAGTTCCCGACTTGTAATGGTGAAAAACACTGCATCTCACTAAGTGACATTGTTTAATGCGGTTTTACGACGGTTCATATCTTAACCTAACCTAACATTCGCACTTGTATTAAAAAACGCTCTATTACACTGTTTCGTTCACAATTAGGATATTTGCATAACCTCACAGTTTTTCACCAACTTATTGCAGTACAGAACGCTGTATCTCGCTAAATGACATCGTTCTTTAAGGTTTCACGATACTTGCATGCGCTTTACCGAGAATGTCACAACATAGCAGTTCCGCACTTGTAACGGTACAACACGCAGTATTTGGCTTGTTCATGCCATTTTGTGTGCTTTCACAACATTTTACCTATCGCAGTTTCGTACTCGCAATAAAACAACACTATCTCGTTAGATGACGTCGTTTTTGGTGGTTTCACGACGCTACCTAGCTTAAACTAACATAACTCAACCTAACATAACCTTCGCACTTCTATCATTAGAAAACGTTTTACTCGCTACTTTACATTGCTTTCTACAACATTACGACGGTTTCAAGCGCTTTCACATTAGATATCGCAGTTCCCAACTTGTAAAGGTGAAAAACACTGCATCTCACTAAGTGACATTGTTTATTGCGGTTTTACGACGGTTCATACCTTAACCTAACGTAACCTAACCTAACCTAACCCAACCTAACCTAACATAACCTAACCTAACCTAACCTAACCTAACCAAACCTAACCTAACCTAACCTAACCTAACCTAACCTAACCTAACCTAACGACGTTTGCAAGCGCTTTCACATTAGATATCGCAGTTCCCAACTTGTAATGGTGAAAAACACTGCATCTCACTAAGTGACATTGTTTAATGCGGTTTTACGACGGTTCATATCTTAACCTAACCTAACATTCGCACTTGTATTAAAAAACGCTCTATTACACTGTTTCGTTCACAATTACGATATTTGCATAACCTCAAGGTTTTTCACCAACTTATTGCAGTACAGAACGCTGTATCTCGCTAAATGACATTGTTCTTTAAGGTTTCACGATGCTTGCATGCGCTTTAACGAGAATATCACAATATAGCAGTTTCGCACTTGTAACGGTAGAACACGCAGTATTTGGCTTGTTCATGCCGTTTTGTGTGCATTCACAACATTTCACCTATCGCAGTTTAATACTGGCAATAAAACAACACTATCTCGTTAGATGACGTCGTTTTTGGTAGTTTCACGACGCTACCTAGCTTAAACTAACCTAACCTAACCTAACCTTCGCACTTCTATCGTTAGAAAACGTTTTACTCGCAACTTTACAATGTTTTCTACTAGATTACGGCGGTTTCATGCGCTTTCACATTAGATATCGTAGTTCCCGACTTGTAATGTTGAAAAACACTACATCTCACTAAGTGACATTGTTTAATGCGGTTTTACGACGGTTGATATGTCAACCTAACCTAACATTCGCACTTGTATCTAAAGACGCTCAATTACACTGTTTCGTTCACAATTACAATATTTGCTTGACCTCACAGTTTCTCACCAACTTATTACAGTACAGAACGCTGTATCTCGCTAAATGACATCGTTCTTTAAGGTTTCACGATACTTGCATGCGCTTTACCGAGAATGTCACAACATAGCAGTTTCGCACTTGTAACGGTACAACACGCAGTATTTGGCTTGTTCATGCCGTTTTGTGTGCTTTCACAACATTTTACCTATCGCAGTTTCGTACTCGCATTAAAACAACACTATCTCGTTAGATGACGTCGTTTTTGGTGGTTTCACGACGCTACCTAGCTTAAACTAACATAACTCAACCTAACATAACCTTCGCACTTCTATCGTTAGAAAACGTTTTACTCGCTACTTTACATTGCTTTCAACAACATTACGACGGTTTCAAGCGCTTTCACATTAGATATCGCAGTTCCCAACTTGTAAAGGTGAAAAACACTGCATCTCACTAAGTGACATTGTTTAATGCGGTTTTAGCGCGGTTCATATCTTAACCTAACCTAACCTAACCTAACCTAACCTAACCCAACCTAACCTAACATAACCTAACCTAACCTAACCTAACCAAACCTAACCTAACGTAACGTAACCTAACCTAACCTAACCTAACCTAACGACGTTTGCAAGCGCTTTCACATTAGATATCGCAGTTCCCGACTTGTAATGGTGAAAACACTGCATCTCACTAAGTGACATTGTTTAATGCGATTTTACGACGGTTCATATCTTAACCTAACCTAACATTCGTACTTGTATTGCAAAACGCTCTATTACACTGTTTCGTTCACAATTACGATATTTGCATAACCTCACAGTTTTTCACCAACTTATTGCAGTACAGAACGCTGTATCTCGCTAAATGACATCGTTCTTTAAGGTTTCACGCTGCTTGCATGCGCTTTAACGAGAATATCACATTATAGCAGTTTCGCACTTGTAACGGTACAACACGCAGTATCTGGCTTGTTCAAGCCGTTTTGTGTACTTTCACAACATTTCACCTATTGCAGTTTCGTACATGCAATAAAACAACACTATCTCGTTAGATGACGTCCTTTTTGGTGGTCTCACGACGCTACATAGCTTAAACTAACATAACTCAAGCTAACCTTCGCACTTCTATCTTTAGAAAACGTTTTACTCGCAATTTTACAATGTTTTCTACAAGATTACGACGGTTTCATGCGCTTTCACATTAGATATCGTAGTTCCCGACTTGTAATGCTGAAAAACACTACATCTCACTAAGTGACATTGTTTAATGCGGTTTTACGACGGTTCATATCTTAACCTAACCTAACATTCGTACTTGTATTGAAAAACGCTCTATTACACTGTTTCGTTCACAATTACGATATTTGCATAACCTCACAGTTTTTCACCAACTTATTGCAGTACAGAACGCTGTATCTCGCTAAATGACATCGTTCTTTAAGGTTTCACGATGCTTGCATGCGCTTTAACGAGAATATCACATTATAGCAGTTTCGCACTTGTAACGGTACAACACGCAGTATCTGGCTAGTTCATGCCATTTTGTGTGCTTTCCCAATATTTCACCTATCGCAGTTTCGTACTCGCAATAAAACAACACTATCTCGTTAGATGACATCGTTTTTGGTGGTTTCACGACGCTACCTAGCTCAAACTAACCGAACCTTCGCACTTCTATCGTTAGAAAACGTTTTGTTCGCTACTTTACAATGTTTTCTACAAGATTACGACGGTTTCATGCGCTTTCACATTAGATATCGCAGTTCCCGACTTGTAATGGTGGAAAACACAGCATCTCACTAAGTGACATTGTTTAATGCGGTTTTACGACGGTTGATATCTCAACCTAACCTAACATTCGCACTTGTATCTAAATACGCTCAATTACACTGTTTCGTTCACAATTACGATATTTGCTTGACTTCACAGTTTCTCACCAACTTATTACAGTACAGAACGCTGTATCTCGCTAGATGAAATCGTTCTTTAAGGTTTCACGATACTTGCATGCGCTTTAACGAGAATATCACAATAAAGCAGTTTCGCACTTGTAACGGCACAAGACGCAGTATCTGGCTAGTTCATGCCATTTTGTGTGCTTTCCCAATATTTCACCTATCGCAGTTTCGTACTCGCAATAAAACAACACTATCTCGTTAGATGACATCGTTTTTGGTGGTTTCACGACGCTACCTAGCTCAAACTAACCGAACCTTCGCACTTCTATCGTTAGAAAACGTTTTATTCGCTACTTTACAATGTTTTCTACAAGATTACGACGGTTTCATGCGCTTTCACATTAGATATCGCAGTTTCCGACTTGTAATGGTGGAAAACACAGCATCTCACTGACATTGTTTAATGCGGTTTTAGCGCGGTTCATATCTTAACCTAACCTAACCTTACCTAACCCAACCTAACCTAACCTAACCAAACCTTACCTAACCTACCCTAACCTATCCTAACCTAACCTAACCAAACCTAACCTAACCTAACCTAACCTAACGTAACCTAACCTAACCTAACCTAACCAAACCTAACCTAACCTAACGACGTTTGCAAGCGCTTTCACATTAGATATCGCAGTTCCCGACTTGTAATGGTGAAAAACACTGCATCTCACTAAGTGACATTGTTTAATGCGGTTTTACGACGGTTCATATCTTAACCTAACCTAACATTCGCACTCGTATTAAAAAACGCTCTATTACACTGTTTCGTTCACAATTAGGATATTTGCATAACCTCACAGTTTTTCACCAACTTATTGCAGTACAGAACGCTGTATCTCGCTAAATGACATCGTTCTTTAAGGTTTCACGATGCTTTCATGCGCTTTAACGAGAATATCACAACATAGCAGTTTCGCACTTGTAACGGTACAACACGCAGTATTTGGCTTGTTCATGCCGTTTTGTGTGCTTTCACAACATTTCACCTATCGCAGTTTCGTACTCGCAATAAAACAACACTATCTCGTTAGATGACGTTGTTTTTGGTAGTTGCACGACGCTACCTAGCTTAAACTAACATAACTCAACCTAACATAACCTTCGCACTTCTATCGTTAGAAAACGTTTTACTCGCTACTTTACATTGCTTTCTACAACATTATGACGGTTTCAAGCGCTTTCACATTAGATATCACAGTTCTCAACTTGTAAAGATTAAAAACACTGCATCTCAATAAGTGACTTTGTTTAATGCGGTTTTACGACGGTTCATACCTTAACCTAACGTAACCTAACCTAGCCTAACCTAACCTTACCTAACCTAACCTAACCTAACCCAACCCAACCCAACCTAACCTAACCTAAGCTAACCTAACCTAAGCTAACCAAACCTAACCTAACCTAACTTAACCTAACCTAACGTAACCTAACCTAACCTAACCTATTCTAACGTAACCTAACCTAACCTAACCTAACCTAACCACACCCAACCCAACCCAACCTAACCTAACCTACGCTAACCTAACCTAAGCTAACCAAACCTAACCTAACCTAACTTAACCTAACCTAACGTAACCAAACCTAACCTAACCTATTCTAACGTAACCTAACCTTACCTGACCTAACCTAACCTCGCTAACCTAACCTAACCTAACATAACCTAACGTAACCTAACCTAACCTAACCTAACCTAACCTAACCCAACCTTAACCCAACCCAACCCAACCCAACAACACCAAACCCAACCTAACCTAACCTAACCTAACCTTACCTAACCAAATTATCCTTACCTAACCTAACCTAACCTAACGTAACCTAACCTAACCTAACCTAACGAAACCTAACCTAACCTAACGTAACCTAACCTAACCTAACCTAACCTAACCAACCTAACCTAACCTAACCTAACCTAACCCAACTCAACCCAACCTAACCTAACCTATCCTAACCTAACCTAACCTAACCAAACCTAACCTAACCTAACCTAACCTAACCTAACCTAACCTAACCTAACCTAACGACGTTTGCAAGCGCTTTCACATTAGATATCGCAGTTCCCGACTCGTAATGGTGAAAAACACTACATCTCACTAAGTGACATTGATTAATGCGGTTTTACGACGGTTCTCATATCTTAACCTAACCTAACATTCGCACTTGTATTAAAAAAACGCTCTATTACACTGTTTCGTTCACAATTAGGATATTTGCATAACCTCACAGTTTTTCACCAACTTATTGCAGTACAGAACGCTGTATCTCGCTAAATGACATTGTTCTTTAAGGTTTCACGATGCTTGCATGCGCTTTAACGAGAATATCACAATATAGCAGTTTCGCACTTGTAACGGTAGAACACGCAGTATTTGGCTTGTTCATGCCGTTTTTGTGTGCTTTCACAACATTTCACCTATCGCAGTTTAATACTCGCTATAAAACAACACTATCTCGTTAGATGACGTCGTTTTTGGTAGTTTCACGACGCTACCTAGCTTAAACTAACCTAACCTAACCTAACCTTCGCACTTCTATCGTTAGAAAACGCTTTACTCGCCACTATACAATGTTTTCTACAAGATTACGACGGTTTCAAGCGCTTTCACATTAGATATCGCAGTTCCCAACTTGTAAAGGTGAAAAACACTGCATCTCACTAAGTGACATTGTTTATTGCGGTTTTACGACGGTTCATACCTTAACCTAACGTAACCTAACCTAACCTAACCCAACCTAACCTAACATAACCTAACCTAACCTAACCTAACCAAACCTAACCTAACCTAACCTAACCTAACCTAACCTAACCTAACCTAACCTAACCTAACCTAACGACGTTTGCAAGCGCTTTCACATTAGATATCGCAGTTCCCAACTTGTAATGGTGAAAAACACTGCATCTCACTAAGTGACATTGATTAATGCGGTTTTACGACGGTTCTCATATCTTAACCTAACCTAACATTCGCACTTGTATTAAAAAACGCTCTATTACACTGTTTCGTTCACAATTAGGATATTTGCATAACCTCACAGTTTTTCACCAACTTATTGCAGTACAGAACGCTGTATCTCGCTAAATGACATCGTTCTTTAAGGTTTCACGATGCTTGCATGCGCTTTAACGAGAATATCACAATATAGCAGTTTCGCACTTGTAACGGTACAACACGCAGTATTTGGCTTGTTCATGCCGTTTTGTGTACTTTCACAACATTTCACCTATTGCAGTTTCGTACATGCAATAAAACAACACTATCTCGTTAGATGACGTCCTTTTTGGTGGTCTCACGACGCTACATAGCTTAAACTAACATAACTCAAGCTAACCTTCGCACTTCTATCTTTAGAAAACGTTTTACTCGCAATTTTACAATGTTTTCTACAAGATTACGACGGTTTCATGCGCTTTCACATTAGATATCGTAGTTCCCGACTTGTAATGTTGAAAAACACTACATCTCACTAAGTGACATTGTTTAATGCGGTTTTACGACGGTTGATATCTCAACCTAACCTAACATTCGCACTTGTATCTAAGTACGCTCAATTACACTGTTTCGTTCACAATTACGATATTTGCTTGACCTCACAGTTTCTCACCAACTTATTACAGTACAGAACGCTGTATCTCGCTAGATGACATCGTTCTTTAAGGTTTCACGATACTTGCATGCGCTTTAACGAGAATATCACAATAAAGCAGTTTCGCACTTGTAACGGCACAAGACGCAGTATCTGGCTAGTTCATGCCATTTTGTGTGCTTTCCCAATATTTCACCTATCGCAGTTTCGTACTCGCAATAAAACAACACTATCTCGTTAGATGACATCGTTTTTGGTGGTTTCACGACGCTACCTAGCTCAAACTAACCGAACCTTCGCACTTCTATCGTTAGAAAACGTTTTATTCGCTACTTTACAATGTTTTCTACAAGATTACGACGGTTTCATGCGCTTTCACATTAGATATCGCAGTTCCCGACTTGTAATGGTGGAAAACACAGCATCTCACTAAGTGACATTGTTTAATGCGGTTTTAGCGCGGTTCATTTCTTAACCTAACCTAACCTTACCTAACCCAACCTAACCTAACCTAACCTAACCAAACCTTACCTAACATACCCTAACCTAACCTAACCTAACCTAACCTAACGTAACCTAACCTAACCTAACCTAACCAAACCTAACCTAACCTAACGACGTTTGCAAGCGCTTTCACATTAGATATCGCAGTTCCCGACTTGTAATGGTGAAAAACACTGCATCTCACTAAGTGACATTGTTTAATGCGGTTTTACGACGGTTCATATCTTAACCTAACCTAACATTCGCACTTTTATTAAAAAACGCTCTATTACACTGTTTCGTTCACTGTTAGGATATTTGCATAACCTCACAGTTTTTCACCAACTTATTGCAGTACAGAACGCTGTATCTCGCTAAATGACATCGTTCTTTAAGGTTTCACGATGCTTTCATGCGCTTTAACGAGAATATCACAACATAGCAGTTTCGCACTTGTAACGGTACAACACGCAGTATTTGGCTTGTTCATGCCGTTTTGTGTGCTTTCACAACATTTTACCTATCGCAGTTTAATACTCGCTATAAAACAACACTATCTCGTTAGATGACGTCGTTTTTGGTAGTTTCACGACGCTACCTAGCTTAAACTAACCTAACCTAACCTAACCTTCGCACTTCTATCTTTAGAAAACGTTTTACTCGCAATTTTACAATGTTTTCTACAAGATTACGACGGTTTCATGCGCTTTCACATTAGATATCGTAGTTCCCGACTTGTAATGTTGAAAAACACTACATCTCACTAAGTGACATTGTTTAATGCGGTTTTACGACGGTTGATATCTCAACCTAACCTAACATTCGCACTTGTATCTAAATACGCTCAATTACACTGTTTCGTTCACAATTACGATATTTGCTTGACCTCACAGTTTCTCACCAACTTATTACAGTACAGAACGCTGTATCTCGCTAGATGACATCGTTCTTTAAGGTTTCACGATACTTGCATGCGCTTTAACGAGAATATCACAATAAAGCAGTTTCGCACTTGTAACGGCACAAGACGCAGTATCTGGCTAGTTCATGCCATTTTGTGTGCTTTCCCAATATTTCACCTATCGCAGTTTCGTACTCGCAATAAAACAACACTATCTCGTTAGATGACATCGTTTTTGGTGGTTTCACGACGCTACCTAGCTCAAACTAACCGAACCTTCGCACTTCTATCGTTAGAAAACGTTTTATTCGCTACTTTACAATGTTTTCTACAAGATTACGACGGTTTCATGCGTTTTCACATTAGATATCGCAGTTCCCGACTTGTAATGGTGGAAAACACAGCATCTCACTAAGTGACATTGTTTAATGCGGTTTTAGCGCGGTTCATATCTTAACCTAACCTAACCTTACCTAACCCAACCTAACCTAACCTAACCTAACCAAACCTTACCTAACATACCCTAACCTAACCTAACCTAACCTAACCTAACGTAACCTAACCTAACCTAACCTAACCAAACCTAACCTAACCTAACGACGTTTGCAAGCGCTTTCACATTAGATATCGCAGTTCCCGACTTGTAATGGTGAAAAACACTGCATCTCACTAAGTGACATTGTTTAATGCGGTTTTACGACGGTTCATATCTTAACCTAACCTAACATTCGCACTTTTATTAAAAAACGCTCTATTACACTGTTTCGTTCACTGTTAGGATATTTGCATAACCTCACAGTTTTTCACCAACTTATTGCAGTACAGAACGCTGTATCTCGCTAAATGACATCGTTCTTTAAGGTTTCACGATGCTTTCATGCGCTTTAACGAGAATATCACAACATAGCAGTTTCGCACTTGTAACGGTACAACACGCAGTATTTGGCTTGTTCATGCCGTTTTGTGTGCTTTCACAACATTTCACCTATCGCAGTTTCGTACTCGCAATAAAACAACACTATCTCGTTAGATGACGTTGTTTTTGGTAGTTGCACGACGCTACCTAGCTTAAACTAACATAACTCAACCTAACATAACCTTCGCACTTCTATCGTTAGAAAACGTTTTACTCGCTACTTTACATTGCTTTCTATAACATTATGACGGTTTCAAGCGCTTTCACAGTAGATATCACAGTTCTCAACTTGTAAAGGTGAAAAACACTGCATCTCACTAAGTGACTTTGTTTAATGCGGTTTTACGACGGTTCATACCTTAACCTAACGTAACCTAACCTAACCTAACCTAACCTTACCTAACCTAACCTAACCTAACCCAACCCAACCCAACCTAACCTAACCTAAGCTAACCTAACCTAAGCTAACCAAACCTAACCTAACCTAACTTAACCTAACCTAACGTAACCTAACCTAACCTAACCTATTCTAACGTAACCTAACCTAACCTAACCTAACCTAACCACACCCAACCCAACCCAACCTAACCTAACCTAAGCTAACCTAACCTAAGCTAACCAAACCTAACCTAACCTAACCTAACGTAACCTAACCTAACCTAACCTATTCTAACGTAACCTAACCTTACCTGACCTAACCTAACCTAACGTAACCTAACCTAACCTAACATAACCTAACGTAACCTAACCTAACCTAACCTAACGTAACCTAACCTAACCTAACCTAACCCAACCTAACCCAACCCAACCCAACCCAACACCAAACCCAACCTAACCTAACCTAACCTAACCTTACCTAACCAAATTATCCTTACCTAACGTAACCTAACCTAACGTAACCTAACCTAACCTAACCTAACGTAACCTAACCTAACCTAACGTAACCTAACCTAACCTAACCTAACCCAACCTAACCTAACCTAACCTAACCTAACCCAACTCAACCCAACCTAACCTAACCTAACCTAACCAAACCTAACCTAACCTAACCTAACCTAACCTAACCTAACCTAACCTAACCTAACCTAACGACGGTTGCAAGCGCTTTCACATTAAATATCGCAGTTCCCCACTTTTAATGGTGAAAAACACTGCATCTCAATAATTGACATTGTTTAATGCGGTTTTACGACGGTTCATATCTTAACCTAACCTAACATTCGCACTTGTATCTAAAAACGCTCTATTACACTGTTTTGTTCACAATTACGATATTTGCATAACCTCACAGTTTTTCACCAACTTATTGCAGTACAGAACGCTGTATCTCGCTAAATGACATTGTTCTTTAAGGTTTCACGATGCTTGCATGCACTTTAACGAGAATATCACAATATAGCAGTTTCGCACTTGTAACGGTAGAACACGCAGTATTTGGCTTGTTCATGCCGTTTTGTGTGCTTTCACAACATTTCACCTATCGCAGTTTAATACTCGCTATAAAACAACACTATCTCGTTAGATGACGTCGTTTTTGGTAGTTTCACGACGCTACCTAGCTTAAACTAACCTAACCTAACCTAACCTTCGCACTTCTATCGTTAGAAAACGTTTTACTCGCCACTTTACAATGTTCTACAAGATTACGACGGTTTCATGCGCTTTCACATTAGATAACGTAGTTCCCGACTTGTAATATTGAAAAACACTACATCTCACTAAGTGACATTGTTTAATGCGGTTTTACGACGGTTGATATGTCAACCTAACCTAACATTCGCACTTGTATCTAAAGACGCTCAATTACACTGTTTCGTTCACAATTACGATATTTGCTTGACCTCACAGTTTCTCACCAACTTATTACAGTACAGAACGCTGTATCTCGCTAAATGACATCGTTCTTTAAGGTTTCACGATACTTGCATGCGCTTTACCGAGAATGTCACAACATAGCAGTTTCGCACTTGTAACGGTACAACACGCAGTATTTGGCTCTTTCATGCCGTTTTGTGTGCTTTCACAACATTTTACCTATCGCAGTTTCGTACTCGCAATAAAACAACACTATCTCGTTAGATGACGTCGTTTTTGGTGGTTTCACGACGCTACCTAGCTTAAACTAACATAACTCAACCTAACATAACCTTCGCACTTCTATCGTTAGAAAACGTTTTACTCGCTACTTTACATTGCTTTCTACAACATTACGACGGTTTCAAGCGCTTTCACATTAGATATCGCAGTTCCCAACTTGTAAAGGTGAAAAACACTGCATCTCACTAAGTGACATTGTTTATTGCGGTTTTACGACGGTTCATACCTTAACCTAACGTAACCTAACCTAACCTAACCCAACCTAACCTAACATAACCTAACCTAACCTAACCTAACCAAACCTAACCTAACGTAACCTAACCTAACCTAACCTAACCTAACCTAACCTAACGACGTTTGCAAGCGCTTTCACATTAGATATCGCAGTTCCCGACTTGTAATGGTGAAAAACACTGCATCTCACTAAGTGACATTGTTTAATGCGGTTTTACGACGGTTCATATCTTAACCTAACCTAACATTCGTACTTGTATTGAAAAACGCTCTATTACACTGTTTCGTTCACAATTACGATATTTGCATAACCTCACAGTTTTTCACCAACTTATTGCAGTACAGAACGCTGTATCTCGCTAAATGACATTGTTCTTTAAGGTTTCACGATGCTTGCATGCGCTTTAACGAGAATATCACAATATAGCAGTTTCGCACTTGTAACGGTAGAACACGCAGTATTTGGCTTGTTCATGCCGTTTTGTGTGCATTCACAACATATCACCTATCGCAGTTTAATACTCGCAATAAAACAACACTATCTCGTTAGATGACGTCGTTTTTTGGTAGTTTCACGATGCTACCTAGCTTAAACCAACCTAACCTAACCTAACCTTCGCACTTCTATCGTTAGAAAACGTTTTACTCGCAACTTTACAATGTTTTTTACAAGATTACGACGGTTTCATGCGCTTTCACATTAGATATCGTAGTTCCCGACTTGTAATGTTGAAAAACACTACATCTCACTAAGTGACACATTTTAATGCGGTTTTACGACGGTTGATATGTCAACCTAACCTAACATTCGCACTTGTATCTAAAGACGCTCAATTACACTGTTTCGTTCATAATTACGATATTTGCTTGACCTCACAGTTTCTCACCAACTTATTACAGTACAGAACGCTGTATCTCGCTAAATGACATCGTTCTTTAAGGTTTCACGATACTTGCATGCGCTTTACCGAGAATGTCACAACATATGTTTTGCACTTGTAACGGTACAACACGCAGTATTTGGCTTGTTCATGCCGTTTTGTGTGCTTTCACATTATTTCACCTATCGCAGTTTCGTACTCGCAATAAAACAACACTATCTCGTTAAATGACGTTGTTTTTGGTAGTTGCACGACGCTACCTAGCTTAAGCTAACATAACTCAACCTTACATAACCTTCGCACTTCTATCGTTAGAAAACGTTTTACTCGCTACTTTACATTGCTTTCTACAACATTACGACGGTTTCAAGCGCTTTCACATTAGATATCACAGTTCTCAACTTGTAAAGGTGAAAAACACTGCATCTCACTAAGTGACATTGTTTAATGCGGTTTTACGACGGTTCATACCTTAACCTAACGTAACCTAACCTAACCTAACCTTACCTAACCTAACCTAACCTAACCTAACCTAACCTAACCCAACCCAACCCAACCTAACCTAACCTAACCTAACCTAAACTAACCTAACCTAACCTAACCTAACGACGTTTGCAAGCGCTTTCACATTAGATATCGCAGTTCCCGACTTGTAATGGTGAAAACACTGCATCTCACTAAGTGACATTGTTTAATGCGGTTTTACGACGGTTCATATCTTAACCTAACCTAACATTCGTACTTGTATTGAAAAACCCTCTATTACACTGTTTCGTTCACAATTACGATATTTGCATAACCTCACAGTTTTTCACCAACTTATTGCAGTACAGAACGCTGTATCTCGCTAAATGACATCGTTCTTTAAGGTTTCACGATGCTTGCATGCGCTTTAACGAGAATTTCACATTATAGCAGTTTCGCACTTGTAACGGTACAACACGCCGTATCTGGCTTGTTCAAGCCGTTTTGTGTACTTTCACAACATTTCACCTATTGCAGTTTCGTACATGCAATAAAACAACACTATCTCGTTAGACGACGTCCTTTTTGGTGGTCTCACGACGCTACATAGCTTAAACTAACATAACTCAAGCTAACCTTCGCACTTCTATCTTTAGAAAACATTTTACTCGCAATTTTACAATGTTTTTTACAAGATTACGACGGTTTCATGCGCTTTCACATTAGATATCGTAGTTCCCGACTTGTAATGTTGAAAAACACTACATCTCACTAAGTGACATTGTTTAATGCGCTTTTACGACGGTTGATATCTCAACCTAACCTAACATTCGCACTTGTATCTAAATACGCTCAATTACACTGTTTCGTTCACATATACGATATTTGCTTGACCTCACAGTTTCTCACCAACTTATTACAGTACAGAACGCTGTATCTCGCTAAATGACATCGTTCTTTAAGGTTTCACGATACTTGCATGCGCTTTAACGAGAATATCACAATAAAGCAGTTTCGCACTTGTAACGGCACAAGACGCAGTATCTGGCTAGTTCATGCCGTTTTGTGTGCTTTCACAACATTTCACCTATCGCAGTTTCGTACTCGCAATAAAACAACACTATCTCGTTAGATGACGTCGTTTTTGGTGGTTTCACGACGCTACCTAGCTTAAACTAACATAACTCAACCTAACATAACCTTCGCACTTCTATCATTAGAAAACGTTTTACTCGCTACTTTACATTGCTTTCTACAACATTACGACGGTTTCAAGCGCTTTCACATTAGATATCGCAGTTCCCAACTTGTAAAGGTGAAAAACACTGCATCTCACTAAGTGACATTGTTTATTGCGGTTTTACGACGGTTCATACCTTAACCTAACGTAACCTAACCTAACCTAACCCAACCTAACCTAACATAACCTAACCTAACCTAACCTAACCTAACCAAACCTAACCTAACCTAACCTAACCTAACCTAACCTAACCTAACCTAACGACGTTTGCAAGCGCTTTCACATTAGATATCGCAGTTCCCAACTTGTAATGGTGAAAAACACTGCATCTCACTAAGTGACATTGTTTAATGCGGTTTTACGACGGTTCATATCTTAACCTAACCTAACATTCGCACTTGTATTAAAAAACGCTCTATTACACTGTTTCGTTCACAATTACGATATTTGCATAACCTCAAGGTTTTTCACCAACTTATTGCAGTACAGAACGCTGTATCTCGCTAAATGACATTGTTCTTTAAGGTTTCACGATGCTTGCATGCGCTTTAACGAGAATATCACAATATAGCAGTTTCGCACTTGTAACGGTAGAACACGCAGTATTTGGCTTGTTCATGCCGTTTTGTGTGCATTCACAACATTTCACCTATCGCAGTTTAATACTGGCAATAAAACAACACTATCTCGTTAGATGACGTCGTTTTTGGTAGTTTCACGACGCTACCTAGCTTAAACTAACCTAACCTAACCTAACCTTCGCACTTCTATCGTTAGAAAACGTTTTACTCGCAACTTTACAATGTTTTCTACTAGATTACGGCGGTTTCATGCGCTTTCACATTAGATATCGTAGTTCCCGACTTGTAATGTTGAAAAACACTACATCTCACTAAGTGACATTGTTTAATGCGGTTTTACGACGGTTGATATGTCAACCTAACCTAACATTCGCACTTGTATCTAAAGACGCTCAATTACACTGTTTCGTTCACAATTACAATATTTGCTTCACCTCACAGTTTCTCACCAACTTATTACAGTACAGAACGCTGTATCTCGCTAAATGACATCGTTCTTTAAGGTTTCACGATACTTGCATGCGCTTTACCGAGAATGTCACAACATAGCAGTTTCGCACTTGTAACGGTACAACACGCAGTATTTGGCTTGTTCATGCCGTTTTGTGTGCTTTCACAACATTTTACCTATCGCAGTTTCGTACTCGCATTAAAACAACACTATCTCGTTAGATGACGTCGTTTTTGGTGGTTTCACGACGCTACCTAGCTTAAACTAACATAACTCAACCTAACATAACCTTCGCACTTCTATCGTTAGAAAACGTTTTACTCGCTACTTTACATTGCTTTCAACAACATTACGACGGTTTCAAGCGCTTTCACATTAGATATCGCAGTTCCCAACTTGTAAAGGTGAAAAACACTGCATCTCACTAAGTGACATTGTTTAATGCGGTTTTAGCGCGGTTCATATCTTAACCTAACCTAACCTAACCTAACCTAACCTAACCCAACCTAACCTAACATAACCTAACCTAACCTAACCTAACCAAACCTAACCTAACGTAACGTAACCTAACCTAACCTAACCTAACCTAACGACGTTTGCAAGCGCTTTCACATTAGATATCGCAGTTCCCGACTTGTAATGGTGAAAACACTGCATCTCACTAAGTGACATTGTTTAATGCGATTTTACGACGGTTCATATCTTAACCTAACCTAACATTCGTACTTGTATTGCAAAACGCTCTATTACACTGTTTCGTTCACAATTACGATATTTGCATAACCTCACAGTTTTTCACCAACTTATTGCAGTACAGAACGCTGTATCTCGCTAAATGACATCGTTCTTTAAGGTTTCACGCTGCTTGCATGCGCTTTAACGAGAATATCACATTATAGCAGTTTCGCACTTGTAACGGTACAACACGCAGTATCTGGCTTGTTCAAGCCGTTTTGTGTACTTTCACAACATTTCACCTATTGCAGTTTCGTACATGCAATAAAACAACACTATCTCGTTAGATGACGTCCTTTTTGGTGGTCTCACGACGCTACATAGCTTAAACTAACATAACTCAAGCTAACCTTCGCACTTCTATCTTTAGAAAACGTTTTACTCGCAATTTTACAATGTTTTCTACAAGATTACGACGGTTTCATGCGCTTTCACATTAGATATCGTAGTTCCCGACTTGTAATGTTGAAAAACACTACATCTCACTAAGTGACATTGTTTAATGCGGTTTTACGACGGTTCATATCTTAACCTAACCTAACATTCGTACTTGTATTGAAAAACGCTCTATTACACTGTTTCGTTCACAATTACGATATTTGCATAACCTCACAGTTTTTCACCAACTTATTGCAGTACAGAACGCTGTATCTCGCTAAATGACATCGTTCTTTAAGGTTTCACGATGCTTGCATGCGCTTTAACGAGAATATCACATTATAGCAGTTTCGCACTTGTAACGGTACAACACGCAGTATCTGGCTAGTTCATGCCATTTTGTGTGCTTTCCCAATATTTCACCTATCGCAGTTTCGTACTCGCAATAAAACAACACTATCTCGTTAGATGACATCGTTTTTGGTGGTTTCACGACGCTACCTAGCTCAAACTAACCGAACCTTCGCACTTCTATCGTTAGAAAACGTTTTGTTCGCTACTTTACAATGTTTTCTACAAGATTACGACGGTTTCATGCGCTTTCACATTAGATATCGCAGTTCCCGACTTGTAATGGTGGAAAACACAGCATCTCACTAAGTGACATTGTTTAATGCGGTTTTACGACGGTTGATATCTCAACCTAACCTAACATTCGCACTTGTATCTAAATACGCTCAATTACACTGTTTCGTTCACAATTACGATATTTGCTTGACTTCACAGTTTCTCACCAACTTATTACAGTACAGAACGCTGTATCTCGCTAGATGAAATCGTTCTTTAAGGTTTCACGATACTTGCATGCGCTTTAACGAGAATATCACAATAAAGCAGTTTCGCACTTGTAACGGCACAAGACGCAGTATCTGGCTAGTTCATGCCATTTTGTGTGCTTTCCCAATATTTCACCTATCGCAGTTTCGTACTCGCAATAAAACAACACTATCTCGTTAGATGACATCGTTTTTGGTGGTTTCACGACGCTACCTAGCTCAAACTAACCGAACCTTCGCACTTCTATCGTTAGAAAACGTTTTATTCGCTACTTTACAATGTTTTCTACAAGATTACGACGGTTTCATGCGCTTTCACATTAGATATCGCAGTTTCCGACTTGTAATGGTGGAAAACACAGCATCTCACTGACATTGTTTAATGCGGTTTTAGCGCGGTTCATATCTTAACCTAACCTAACCTTACCTAACCCAACCTAACCTAACCTAACCAAACCTTACCTAACCTACCCTAACCTATCCTAACCTAACCTAACCAAACCTAACCTAACCTAACGTAACCTAACCTAACCTAACCTAACCAAACCTAACCTAACCTAACGACGTTTGCAAGCGCTTTCACATTAGATATCGCAGTTCCCGACTTGTAATGGTGAAAAACACTGCATCTCACTAAGTGACATTGTTTAATGCGGTTTTACGACGGTTCATATCTTAACCTAACCTAACATTCGCACTCGTATTAAAAAACGCTCTATTACACTGTTTCGTTCACAATTAGGATATTTGCATAACCTCACAGTTTTTAACCAACTTATTGCAGTACAGAACGCTGTATCTCGCTAAATGACATCGTTCTTTAAGGTTTCACGATGCTTTCATGCGCTTTAACGAGAATATCACAACATAGCAGTTTCGCACTTGTAACGGTACAACACGCAGTATTTGGCTTGTTCATGCCGTTTTGTGTGCTTTCACAACATTTCACCTATCGCAGTTTCGTACTCGCAATAAAACAACACTATCTCGTTAGATGACGTTGTTTTTGGTAGTTGCACGACGCTACCTAGCTTAAACTAACATAACTCAACCTAACATAACCTTCGCACTTCTATCGTTAGAAAACGTTTTACTCGCTACTTTACATTGCTTTCTACAACATTATGACGGTTTCAAGCGCTTTCACATTAGATATCACAGTTCTCAACTTGTAAAGATTAAAAACACTGCATCTCAATAAGTGACTTTGTTTAATGCGGTTTTACGACGGTTCATACCTTAACCTAACGTAACCTAACCTAACCTAACCTAACCTTACCTAACCTAACCTAACCTAACCCAACCCAACCCAACCTAACCTAACCTAAGCTAACCTAACCTAAGCTAACCAAACCTAACCTAACCTAACTTAACCTAACCTAACGTAACCTAACCTAACCTAACCTATTCTAACGTAACCTAACCTAACCTAACCTAACCTAACCACACCCAACCCAACCCAACCTAACCTAACCTACGCTAACCTAACCTAAGCTAACCAAACCTAACCTAACCTAACTTAACCTAACCTAACGTAACCAAACCTAACCTAACCTATTCTAACGTAACCTAACCTTACCTGACCTAACCTAACCTAACGTAACCTAACCTAACCTAACATAACCTAACGTAACCTAACCTAACCTAACCTAACCTAACCTAACCTAACCCAACCTAACCCAACCCAACCCAACCCAACAACACCAAACCCAACCTAACCTAACCTAACCTAACCTTACCTAACCAAATTATCCTTACCTAACCTAACCTAACCTAACGTAACCTAACCTAACCTAACCTAACGTAACCTAACCTAACCTAACGTAACCTAACCTAACCTAACCTAACCTAACCCAACCTAACCTAACCTAACCTAACCTAACCCAACTCAACCCAACCTAACCTAACCTAACCTAACCTAACCTAACCTAACCAAACCTAACCTAACCTAACCTAACCTAACCTAACCTAACCTAACCTAACCTAACGACGTTTGCAAGCGCTTTCACATTAGATATCGCAGTTCCCGACTCGTAATGGTGAAAAACACTGCATCTCACTAAGTGACATTGATTAATGCGGTTTTACGACGGTTCTCATATCTTAACCTAACCTAACATTCGCACTTGTATTAAAAAACGCTCTATTACACTGTTTCGTTCACAATTAGGATATTTGCATAACCTCACAGTTTTTCACCAACTTATTGCAGTACAGAACGCTGTATCTCGCTAAATGACATTGTTCTTTAAGGTTTCACGATGCTTGCATGCGCTTTAACGAGAATATCACAATATAGCAGTTTCGCACTTGTAACGGTAGAACACGCAGTATTTGGCTTGTTCATGCCGTTTTGTGTGCTTTCACAACATTTCACCTATCGCAGTTTAATACTCGCTATAAAACAACACTATCTCGTTAGATGACGTCGTTTTTGGTAGTTTCACGACGCTACCTAGCTTAAACTAACCTAACCTAACCTAACCTTCGCACTTCTATCGTTAGAAAACGCTTTACTCGCCACTATACAATGTTTTCTACAAGATTACGACGGTTTCAAGCGCTTTCACATTAGATATCGCAGTTCCCAACTTGTAAAGGTGAAAAACACTGCATCTCACTAAGTGACATTGTTTATTGCGGTTTTACGACGGTTCATACCTTAACCTAACGTAACCTAACCTAACCTAACCCAACCTAACCTAACATAACCTAACCTAACCTAACCTAACCAAACCTAACCTAACCTAACCTAACCTAACCTAACCTAACCTAACCTAACGACGTTTGCAAGCGCTTTCACATTAGATATCGCAGTTCCCAACTTGTAATGGTGAAAAACACTGCATCTCACTAAGTGACATTGATTAATGCGGTTTTACGACGGTTCTCATATCTTAACCTAACCTAACATTCGCACTTGTATTAAAAAACGCTCTATTACACTGTTTCGTTCACAATTAGGATATTTGCATAACCTCACAGTTTTTCACCAACTTATTGCAGTACAGAACGCTGTATCTCGCTAAATGACATCGTTCTTTAAGGTTTCACGATGCTTGCATGCGCTTTAACGAGAATATCACAATATAGCAGTTTCGCACTTGTAACGGTACAACACGCAGTATTTGGCTTGTTCATGCCGTTTTGTGTACTTTCACAACATTTCACCTATTGCAGTTTCGTACATGCAATAAAACAACACTATCTCGTTAGATGACGTCCTTTTTGGTGGTCTCACGACGCTACATAGCTTAAACTAACATAACTCAAGCTAACCTTCGCACTTCTATCTTTAGAAAACGTTTTACTCGCAATTTTACAATGTTTTCTACAAGATTACGACGGTTTCATGCGCTTTCACATTAGATATCGTAGTTCCCGACTTGTAATGTTGAAAAACACTACATCTCACTAAGTGACATTGTTTAATGCGGTTTTACGACGGTTGATATCTCAACCTAACCTAACATTCGCACTTGTATCTAAGTACGCTCAATTACACTGTTTCGTTCACAATTACGATATTTGCTTGACCTCACAGTTTCTCACCAACTTATTACAGTACAGAACGCTGTATCTCGCTAGATGACATCGTTCTTTAAGGTTTCACGATACTTGCATGCGCTTTAACGAGAATATCACAATAAAGCAGTTTCGCACTTGTAACGGCACAAGACGCAGTATCTGGCTAGTTCATGCCATTTTGTGTGCTTTCCCAATATTTCACCTATCGCAGTTTCGTACTCGCAATAAAACAACACTATCTCGTTAGATGACATCGTTTTTGGTGGTTTCACGACGCTACCTAGCTCAAACTAACCGAACCTTCGCACTTCTATCGTTAGAAAACGTTTTATTCGCTACTTTACAATGTTTTCTACAAGATTACGACGGTTTCATGCGCTTTCACATTAGATATCGCAGTTCCCGACTTGTAATGGTGGAAAACACAGCATCTCACTAAGTGACATTGTTTAATGCGGTTTTAGCGCGGTTCATTTCTTAACCTAACCTAACCTTACCTAACCCAACCTAACCTAACCTAACCTAACCAAACCTTACCTAACATACCCTAACCTAACCTAACCTAACCTAACCTAACGTAACCTAACCTAACCTAACCTAACCAAACCTAACCTAACCTAACGACGTTTGCAAGCGCTTTCACATTAGATATCGCAGTTCCCGACTTGTAATGGTGAAAAACACTGCATCTCACTAAGTGACATTGTTTAATGCGGTTTTACGACGGTTCATATCTTAACCTAACCTAACATTCGCACTTTTATTAAAAAACGCTCTATTACACTGTTTCGTTCACTGTTAGGATATTTGCATAACCTCACAGTTTTTCACCAACTTATTGCAGTACAGAACGCTGTATCTCGCTAAATGACATCGTTCTTTAAGGTTTCACGATGCTTTCATGCGCTTTAACGAGAATATCACAACATAGCAGTTTCGCACTTGTAACGGTACAACACGCAGTATTTGGCTTGTTCATGCCGTTTTGTGTGCTTTCACAACATTTTACCTATCGCAGTTTAATACTCGCTATAAAACAACACTATCTCGTTAGATGACGTCGTTTTTGGTAGTTTCACGACGCTACCTAGCTTAAACTAACCTAACCTAACCTAACCTTCGCACTTCTATCTTTAGAAAACGTTTTACTCGCAATTTTACAATGTTTTCTACAAGATTACGACGGTTTCATGCGCTTTCACATTAGATATCGTAGTTCCCGACTTGTAATGTTGAAAAACACTACATCTCACTAAGTGACATTGTTTAATGCGGTTTTACGACGGTTGATATCTCAACCTAACCTAACATTCGCACTTGTATCTAAATACGCTCAATTACACTGTTTCGTTCACAATTACGATATTTGCTTGACCTCACAGTTTCTCACCAACTTATTACAGTACAGAACGCTGTATCTCGCTAGATGACATCGTTCTTTAAGGTTTCACGATACTTGCATGCGCTTTAACGAGAATATCACAATAAAGCAGTTTCGCACTTGTAACGGCACAAGACGCAGTATCTGGCTAGTTCATGCCATTTTGTGTGCTTTCCCAATATTTCACCTATCGCAGTTTCGTACTCGCAATAAAACAACACTATCTCGTTAGATGACATCGTTTTTGGTGGTTTCACGACGCTACCTAGCTCAAACTAACCGAACCTTCGCACTTCTATCGTTAGAAAACGTTTTATTCGCTACTTTACAATGTTTTCTACAAGATTACGACGGTTTCATGCGTTTTCACATTAGATATCGCAGTTCCCGACTTGTAATGGTGGAAAACACAGCATCTCACTAAGTGACATTGTTTAATGCGGTTTTAGCGCGGTTCATATCTTAACCTAACCTAACCTTACCTAACCCAACCTAACCTAACCTAACCTAACCAAACCTTACCTAACATACCCTAACCTAACCTAACCTAACCTAACCTAACGTAACCTAACCTAACCTAACCTAACCAAACCTAACCTAACCTAACGACGTTTGCAAGCGCTTTCACATTAGATATCGCAGTTCCCGACTTGTAATGGTGAAAAACACTGCATCTCACTAAGTGACATTGTTTAATGCGGTTTTACGACGGTTCATATCTTAACCTAACCTAACATTCGCACTTTTATTAAAAAACGCTCTATTACACTGTTTCGTTCACTGTTAGGATATTTGCATAACCTCACAGTTTTTCACCAACTTATTGCAGTACAGAACGCTGTATCTCGCTAAATGACATCGTTCTTTAAGGTTTCACGATGCTTTCATGCGCTTTAACGAGAATATCACAACATAGCAGTTTCGCACTTGTAACGGTACAACACGCAGTATTTGGCTTGTTCATGCCGTTTTGTGTGCTTTCACAACATTTCACCTATCGCAGTTTCGTACTCGCAATAAAACAACACTATCTCGTTAGATGACGTTGTTTTTGGTAGTTGCACGACGCTACCTAGCTTAAACTAACATAACTCAACCTAACATAACCTTCGCACTTCTATCGTTAGAAAACGTTTTACTCGCTACTTTACATTGCTTTCTATAACATTATGACGGTTTCAAGCGCTTTCACAGTAGATATCACAGTTCTCAACTTGTAAAGGTGAAAAACACTGCATCTCACTAAGTGACTTTGTTTAATGCGGTTTTACGACGGTTCATACCTTAACCTAACGTAACCTAACCTAACCTAACCTAACCTTACCTAACCTAACCTAACCTAACCCAACCCAACCCAACCTAACCTAACCTAAGCTAACCTAACCTAAGCTAACCAAACCTAACCTAACCTAACTTAACCTAACCTAACGTAACCTAACCTAACCTAACCTATTCTACCGTAACCTAACCTAACCTAACCTAACCTAACCACACCCAACCCAACCCAACCTAACCTAACCTAAGCTAACCTAACCTAAGCTAACCAAACCTAACCTAACCTAACCTAACGTAACCTAACCTAACCTAACCTATTCTAACGTAACCTAACCTTACCTGACCTAACCTAACCTAACGTAACCTAACCTAACCTAACATAACCTAACGTAACCTAACCTAACCTAACCTAACGTAACCTAACCTAACCTAACCTAACCCAACCTAACCCAACCCAACCCAACCCAACACCAAACCCAACCTAACCTAACCTAACCTAACCTTACCTAACCAAATTATCCTTACCTAACGTAACCTAACCTAACGTAACCTAACCTAACCTAACCTAACGTAACCTAACCTAACCTAACGTAACCTAACCTAACCTAACCTAACCCAACCTAACCTAACCTAACCTAACCTAACCCAACTCAACCCAACCTAACCTAACCTAACCTAACCAAACCTAACCTAACCTAACCTAACCTAACCTAACCTAACCTAACCTAACCTAACCTAACGACGGTTGCAAGCGCTTTCACATTAAATATCGCAGTTCCCCACTTTTAATGGTGAAAAACACTGCATCTCAATAATTGACATTGTTTAATGCGGTTTTACGACGGTTCATATCTTAACCTAACCTAACATTCGCACTTGTATCTAAAAACGCTCTATTACACTGTTTTGTTCACAATTACGATATTTGCATAACCTCACAGTTTTTCACCAACTTATTGCAGTACAGAACGCTGTATCTCGCTAAATGACATTGTTCTTTAAGGTTTCACGATGCTTGCATGCACTTTAACGAGAATATCACAATATAGCAGTTTCGCACTTGTAACGGTAGAACACGCAGTATTTGGCTTGTTCATGCCGTTTTGTGTGCTTTCACAACATTTCACCTATCGCAGTTTAATACTCGCTATAAAACAACACTATCTCGTTAGATGACGTCGTTTTTGGTAGTTTCACGACGCTACCTAGCTTAAACTAACCTAACCTAACCTAACCTTCGCACTTCTATCGTTAGAAAACGTTTTACTCGCCACTTTACAATGTTCTACAAGATTACGACGGTTTCATGCGCTTTCACATTAGATAACGTAGTTCCCGACTTGTAATATTGAAAAACACTACATCTCACTAAGTGACATTGTTTAATGCGGTTTTACGACGGTTGATATGTCAACCTAACCTAACATTCGCACTTGTATCTAAAGACGCTCAATTACACTGTTTCGTTCACAATTACGATATTTGCTTGACCTCACAGTTTCTCACCAACTTATTACAGTACAGAACGCTGTATCTCGCTAAATGACATCGTTCTTTAAGGTTTCACGATACTTGCATGCGCTTTACCGAGAATGTCACAACATAGCAGTTTCGCACTTGTAACGGTACAACACGCAGTATTTGGCTCTTTCATGCCGTTTTGTGTGCTTTCACAACATTTTACCTATCGCAGTTTCGTACTCGCAATAAAACAACACTATCTCGTTAGATGACGTCGTTTTTGGTGGTTTCACGACGCTACCTAGCTTAAACTAACATAACTCAACCTAACATAACCTTCGCACTTCTATCGTTAGAAAACGTTTTACTCGCTACTTTACATTGCTTTCTACAACATTACGACGGTTTCAAGCGCTTTCACATTAGATATCGCAGTTCCCAACTTGTAAAGGTGAAAAACACTGCATCTCACTAAGTGACATTGTTTATTGCGGTTTTACGACGGTTCATACCTTAACCTAACGTAACCTAACCTAACCTAACCCAACCTAACCTAACATAACCTAACCTAACCTAACCTAACCAAACCTAACCTAACGTAACCTAACCTAACCTAACCTAACCTAACCTAACGACGTTTGCAAGCGCTTTCACATTAGATATCGCAGTTCCCGACTTGTAATGGTGAAAAACACTGCATCTCACTAAGTGACATTGTTTAATGCGGTTTTACGACGGTTCATATCTTAACCTAACCTAACATTCGTACTTGTATTGAAAAACGCTCTATTACACTGTTTCGTTCACAATTACGATATTTGCATAACCTCACAGTTTTTCACCAACTTATTGCAGTACAGAACGCTGTATCTCGCTAAATGACATTGTTCTTTAAGGTTTCACGATGCTTGCATGCGCTTTAACGAGAATATCACAATATAGCAGTTTCGCACTTGTAACGGTAGAACACGCAGTATTTGGCTTGTTCATGCCGTTTTGTGTGCATTCACAACATATCACCTATCGCAGTTTAATACTCGCAATAAAACAACACTATCTCGTTAGATGACGTCGTTTTTTGGTAGTTTCACGATGCTACCTAGCTTAAACCAACCTAACCTAACCTAACCTTCGCACTTCTATCGTTAGAAAACGTTTTACTCGCAACTTTACAATGTTTTTTACAAGATTACGACGGTTTCATGCGCTTTCACATTAGATATCGTAGTTCCCGACTTGTAATGTTGAAAAACACTACATCTCACTAAGTGACACATTTTAATGCGGTTTTACGACGGTTGATATGTCAACCTAACCTAACATTCGCACTTGTATCTAAAGACGCTCAATTACACTGTTTCGTTCATAATTACGATATTTGCTTGACCTCACAGTTTCTCACCAACTTATTACAGTACAGAACGCTGTATCTCGCTAAATGACATCGTTCTTTAAGGTTTCACGATACTTGCATGCGCTTTACCGAGAATGTCACAACATATGTTTTGCACTTGTAACGGTACAACACGCAGTATTTGGCTTGTTCATGCCGTTTTGTGTGCTTTCACATTATTTCACCTATCGCAGTTTCGTACTCGCAATAAAACAACACTATCTCGTTAAATGACGTTGTTTTTGGTAGTTGCACGACGCTACCTAGCTTAAGCTAACATAACTCAACCTTACATAACCTTCGCACTTCTATCGTTAGAAAACGTTTTACTCGCTACTTTACATTGCTTTCTACAACATTACGACGGTTTCAAGCGCTTTCACATTAGATATCACAGTTCTCAACTTGTAAAGGTGAAAAACACTGCATCTCACTAAGTGACATTGTTTAATGCGGTTTTACGACGGTTCATACCTTAACCTAACGTAACCTAACCTAACCTAACCTTACCTAACCTAACCTAACCTAACCTAACCTAACCTAACCCAACCCAACCCAACCTAACCTAACCTAACCTAACCTAAACTAACCTAACCTAACCTAACCTAACGACGTTTGCAAGCGCTTTCACATTAGATATCGCAGTTCCCGACTTGTAATGGTGAAAACACTGCATCTCACTAAGTGACATTGTTTAATGCGGTTTTACGACGGTTCATATCTTAACCTAACCTAACATTCGTACTTGTATTGAAAAACGCTCTATTACACTGTTTCGTTCACAATTACGATATTTGCATAACCTCACAGTTTTTCACCAACTTATTGCAGTACAGAACGCTGTATCTCGCTAAATGACATCGTTCTTTAAGGTTTCACGATGCTTGCATGCGCTTTAACGAGAATTTCACATTATAGCAGTTTCGCACTTGTAACGGTACAACACGCCGTTTCTGGCTTGTTCAAGCCGTTTTGTGTACTTTCACAACATTTCACCTATTGCAGTTTCGTACATGCAATAAAACAACACTATCTCGTTAGACGACGTCCTTTTTGGTGGTCTCACGACGCTACATAGCTTAAACTAACATAACTCAAGCTAACCTTCGCACTTCTATCTTTAGAAAACATTTTACTCGCAATTTTACAATGTTTTTTACAAGATTACGACGGTTTCATGCGCTTTCACATTAGATATCGTAGTTCCCGACTTGTAATGTTGAAAAACACTACATCTCACTAAGTGACATTGTTTAATGCGCTTTTACGACGGTTGATATCTCAACCTAACCTAACATTCGCACTTGTATCTAAATACGCTCAATTACACTGTTTCGTTCACATATACGATATTTGCTTGACCTCACAGTTTCTCACCAACTTATTACAGTACAGAACGCTGTATCTCGCTAAATGACATCGTTCTTTAAGGTTTCACGATACTTGCATGCGCTTTAACGAGAATATCACAATAAAGCAGTTTCGCACTTGTAACGGCACAAGACGCAGTATCTGGCTAGTTCATGCCGTTTTGTGTGCTTTCACAACATTTCACCTATCGCAGTTTCGTACTCGCAATAAAACAACACTATCTCGTTAAATGACGTTGTTTTTGGTAGTTGCACGACGCTACCTAGCTTAAGCTAACATAACTCAACCTAACATAACCTTCGCACTTCTATCGTTAGAAAACGTTTTACTCGCTACTTTACATTGCTTTCTACAACATTATGACGGTTTCAAGCGCTTTCACATTAGATATCACAGTTCTCAACTTGTAAAGGTGAAAAACACTGCATCTCACTAAGTGACATTGTTTAATGCGGTTTTACGACGGTTCATACCTTAACCTAACGTAACCTAACCTAACCTAACCTTACCTAACCTAACCTAACCTAACCTAACCTAACCCAACCCAACCCAACCTAACCTAACCTAACCTAACCTAAACTAACCTAACCCAACCTAACCTAACCTAACCTAACCCAACCTAACCCAACCCAACCCAACCTAACCTAACCTAAGCTAACCTAACCTAAGCTAACCAAACCTAACCTAACCTAACTTAACCTAACCTAACGTAACCTAACCTAACCTAACCTATTCTAACGTAACCTAACCTTACCTGACCTAACCTAACCTAACGTAACCTAACCTAACCTAACATAACGTAACCTAACCTAACCTAACCTAACGTAACCTAACCTAACCTAACCCAACCTAACCCAACCCAACCCAACCCAACAACACCCAACCCAACCTAACCTAACCTAACCAAATTATCCTTACCTAACCTAACCTAACCTAACCTAACGTAACCTAACCTAACCTAACGTAACCTAACCTAACCTAACCTAACCCAACCTAACCTAACCTAACCCAACTCAACCCAACCTAACCTAATCTATCCTAACCTAACCTAACCTAACCAAACCTAACCTAACCTAACCTAACCTAACCTAACGACGGTTGCAAGCGCTTTCACATTAAATATCGCAGTTCCCCACTTTTAATGGTGAAAAACACTGCATCTCAGTAATTGACATTGTTTAATGCGGTTTTACGACGGTACATATCTTAACCTAACCTAACATTCGCACTTGTATCTAAAAACGCTCTATTACACTGTTTTGTTCACAATTACGATATTTGCATAACCTCACAGTTTTTCACCAACTTATTGCAGTACAGAACGCTGTATCTCGCTAAATGACATTGTTCTTTAAGGTTTCACGATGCTTGCATGCGCTTTAACGAGAATATCACAATATAGCAGTTTCGCACTTGTAACGGTAGAACACGCAGTATTTGGCTTGTTCATGCCGTTTTGTGTGCTTTCACAACATTTCACCTATCGCAGTTTAATACTCGCTATAAAACAACACTATCTCGTTAGATGACGTCGTTTTTGGTAGTTTCACGACGCTACCTCGCTTAAACTAACCTAACCTAACCTAACCTTCGCACTTCTATTGTTAGAAAACGTTTTACTCGCCACTTTACAATGTTTTCTACAAGATTACGACGGTTTCATGCGCTTTCACATTAGATATCGTAGTTCCCGACATGTAATGTTGAAAAACACTACATCTCACTAAGTGACATTGTTTAATGCGGTTTTACGACGGTTGATATCTCAACCTAACCTAACATTCGCACTTGTATCTAAATACGCTCAATTACACTGTTTCGTTCACAATTACGATATTTGCTTGACCTCACAGTTTCTCACCAACTTATTACAGTACAGAACGCTGTATCTCGCTAGATGACATCGTTCTTTAAGGTTTCACGATACTTGCATGCGCTTTAACGAGAATATCACAATAAAGCAGTTTCGCACTTGTAACGGCACAAGACGCAGTATCTGGCTAGTTCATGCCATTTTGTGTGCTTTCCCAATATTTCACCTATCGCAGTTTCGTACTCGCAATAAAACAACACTATCTCGTTAGATGACATCGTTTTTGGTGGTTTCACGACGCTACCTAGCTCAAACTAACCGAACCTTCGCACTTCTATCGTTAGAAAACGTTTTATTCGCTACTTTACAATGTTTTCTACAAGATTACGACGGTTTCATGCGCTTTCACATTAGATATCGCAGTTCCCGACTTGTAATGGTGGAAAACACAGCATCTCACTAAGTGACATTGTTTAATGCGGTTTTAGCGCGGTTCATATCTTAACCTAACCTAACCTTACCTAACCCAACCTAACCTAACCTAACCTAACTAAACCTTACCTAACATACCCTAACCTAACCTAACCTAACCTAACCTAACCTATCGTAACCTAACCTAACCTAACCAAACCTAACCTAACCTAACGACGTTTGCAAGCGCTTTCACATTAGATATCGCAGTTCCCGACTTGTAATGGTGAAAAACACTGCATCTCACTAAGTGACATTGTTTAATGCGGTTTTACGACGGTTCATATCTTAACCTAACCTAACATTCGCACTTTTATTAAAAAACGCTCTATTACACTGTTTCGTTCACTGTTAGGATATTTGCATAACCTCACAGTTTTTCACCAACTTATTGCAGTACAGAACGCTGTATCTCGCTAAATGACATCGTTCTTTAAGGTTTCACGATGCTTTCATGCGCTTTAACGAGAATATCACAACATAGCAGTTTCGCACTTGTAACGGTACAACACGCAGTATTTGGCTTGTTCATGCCGTTTTGTGTGCTTTCACAACACTTTACCTATCGCAGTTTCGTACTCGCATTAAAACAACACTATCTCGTTAGATGACGTCGTTTTTGGTGGTTTCACGACGCTACCTAGCTTAAACTAACATAACTCAACCTAACCTAACCTTCGCACTTCTATCGTTAGAAAACGTTTTACTCGCTACTTTACATTGCTTTCTACAACATTACGACGGTTTCAAGCGCTTTCACATTAGATATCGCAGTTCCCAACTTGTAAAGGTGAAAAACACTGCATCTCACTAAGTGACATTGTTTAATGCGGTTTTAGCGCGGTTCATATCTTAACCTAACCTAACCTAACCTAACCTAACCCAACCTAACCTAACATAACCTAACCTAACCTAACCTAACCAAACCTAACCTAACGTAACCTAACCTAACCTAACCTAACCTAACCTAACCTAACGACGGTTGCAAGCGCTTTCACATTAAATATCGCAGTTCCCCACTTTTAATGGTGAAAAACACTGCATCTCAGTAATTGACATTGTTTAATGCGGTTTTACGACGGTACATATCTTAACCTAACCTAACATTCGCACTTGTATCTAAAAACGCTCTATTACACTGTTTTGTTCACAATTACGATATTTGCATAACCTCACAGTTTTTCACCAACTTATTGCAGTACAGAACGCTGTATCTCGCTAAATGACATTGTTCTTTAAGGTTTCACGATGCTTGCATGCGCTTTAACGAGAATATCACAATATAGCAGTTTCGCACTTGTAACGGTAGAACACGCAGTATTTGGCTTGTTCATGCCGTTTTGTGTGCTTTCACAACATTTCACCTATCGCAGTTTAATACTCGCTATAAAACAACACTATCTCGTTAGATGACGTCGTTTTTGGTAGTTTCACGACGCTACCTCGCTTAAACTAACCTAACCTAACCTAACCTTCGCACTTCTATTGTTAGAAAACGTTTTACTCGCCACTTTACAATGTTTTCTACAAGATTACGACGGTTTCATGCGCTTTCACATTAGATATCGTAGTTCCCGACATGTAATGTTGAAAAACACTACATCTCACTAAGTGACATTGTTTAATGCGGTTTTACGACGGTTGATATCTCAACCTAACCTAACATTCGCACTTGTATCTAAATACGCTCAATTACACTGTTTCGTTCACAATTACGATATTTGCTTGACCTCACAGTTTCTCACCAACTTATTACAGTACAGAACGCTGTATCTCGCTAGATGACATCGTTCTTTAAGGTTTCACGATACTTGCATGCGCTTTAACGAGAATATCACAATAAAGCAGTTTCGCACTTGTAACGGCACAAGACGCAGTATCTGGCTAGTTCATGCCATTTTGTGTGCTTTCCCAATATTTCACCTATCGCAGTTTCGTACTCGCAATAAAACAACACTATCTCGTTAGATGACATCGTTTTTGGTGGTTTCACGACGCTACCTAGCTCAAACTAACCGAACCTTCGCACTTCTATCGTTAGAAAACGTTTTATTCGCTACTTTACAATGTTTTCTACAAGATTACGACGGTTTCATGCGCTTTCACATTAGATATCGCAGTTCCCGACTTGTAATGGTGGAAAACACAGCATCTCACTAAGTGACATTGTTTAATGCGGTTTTAGCGCGGTTCATATCTTAACCTAACCTAACCTTACCTAACCCAACCTAACCTAACCTAACCTAACTAAACCTTACCTAACATACCCTAACCTAACCTAACCTAACCTAACCTAACCTATCGTAACCTAACCTAACCTAACCTAACCAAACCTAACCTAACCTAACGACGTTTGCAAGCGCTTTCACATTAGATATCGCAGTTCCCGACTTGTAATGGTGAAAAACACTGCATCTCACTAAGTGACATTGTTTAATGCGGTTTTACGACGGTTCATATCTTAACCTAACCTAACATTCGCACTTTTATTAAAAAACGCTCTATTACACTGTTTCGTTCACTGTTAGGATATTTGCATAACCTCACAGTTTTTCACCAACTTATTGCAGTACAGAACGCTGTATCTCGCTAAATGACATCGTTCTTTAAGGTTTCACGATGCTTTCATGCGCTTTAACGAGAATATCACAACATAGCAGTTTCGCACTTGTAACGGTACAACACGCAGTATTTGGCTTGTTCATGCCGTTTTGTGTGCTTTCACAACACTTTACCTATCGCAGTTTCGTACTCGCATTAAAACAACACTATCTCGTTAGATGACGTCGTTTTTGGTGGTTTCACGACGCTACCTAGCTTAAACTAACATAACTCAACCTAACCTAACCTTCGCACTTCTATCGTTAGAAAACGTTTTACTCGCTACTTTACATTGCTTTCTACAACATTACGACGGTTTCAAGCGCTTTCACATTAGATATCGCAGTTCCCAACTTGTAAAGGTGAAAAACACTGCATCTCACTAAGTGACATTGTTTAATGCGGTTTTAGCGCGGTTCATATCTTAACCTAACCTAACCTAACCTAACCTAACCCAACCTAACCTAACATAACCTAACCTAACCTAACCTAACCAAACCTAACCTAACGTAACCTAACCTAACCTAACCTAACCTAACCTAACGACGTTTGCAAGCGCTTTCACATTAGATATCGCAGTTCCCGACTTGTAATGGTGAAAACACTGCATCTCACTAAGTGACATTGTTTAATGCGGTTTTACGACGGTTCATATCTTAACCTAACCTAACATTCGTACTTGTATTGAAAAACGCTCTATTACACTGTTTCGTTCACAATTACGATATTTGCATAACCTCACAGTTTTTCACCAACTTATTGCAGTACAGAACGCTGTATCTCGCTAAATGACATCGTTCTTTAAGGTTTCACGATGCTTGCATGCGCTTTAACGAGAATATCACATTATAGCAGTTTCGCACTTGTAACGGTACAACACGCAGTATCTGGCTTGTTCAAGCCGTTTTGTGTACTTTCACAACATTTCACCTATTGCAGTTTCGTACATGCAATAAAACAACACTATCTCGTTAGATGACGTCCTTTTTGGTCGTCTCACGACGCTACATAGCTTAAACTAACATAACTCAAGCTAACCTTCGCACTTCTATCTTTAGAAAACGTTTTACTCGCAATTTTACAATGTTTTCTACAAGATTACGACGGTTTCATGCGCTTTCACATTAGATATCGTAGTTCCCGACTTGTAATGTTGAAAAACACTACATCTCACTAAGTGACATTGTTTAATGCGGTTTTACGACGGTTGATATCTCAACCTAACCTAACATTCGCACTTGTATCTAAATACGCTCAATTACACTGTTTCGTTCACAATTACGATATTTGCTTGACCTCACAGTTTCTCACCAACTTATTACAGTACAGAACGCTGTATCTCGCTAGATGACATCGTTCTTTAAGGTTTCACGATACTTGCATGCGCTTTAACGAGAATATCACAATAAAGCAGTTTCGCACTTGTAACGGCACAAGACGCAGTATCTGGCTAGTTCATGCCATTTTGTGTGCTTTCCCAATATTTCACCTATCGCAGTTTCGTACTCGCAATAAAACAACACTATCTCGTTAGATGACATCGTTTTTGGTGGTTTCACGACGCTACCTAGCTCAAACTAACCGAACCTTCGCACTTCTATCGTTAGAAAACGTTTTATTCGCTACTTTACAATGTTTTCTACAAGATTACGACGGTTTCATGCGCTTTCACATTAGATATCGCAGTTCCCGACTTGTAATGGTGGAAAACACAGCATCTCACTAAGTGACATTGTTTAATGCGGTTTTAGCGCGGTTCATATCTTAACCTAACCTAACCTTACCTAACCCAACCTAACCTAACCTAACCTAACCAAACCTTACCTAACATACCCTAACCTAACCTAACCTAACCTAACCTAACCAAACCTAACCTAACCTAACCTAACCTAACCTAACGACGGTTGCAAGCGCTTTCACATTAAATATCGCAGTTCCCCACTTTTAATGGTGAAAAACACTGCATCTCAATAATTGACATTGTTTAATGCGGTTTTACGACGGTTCATATCTTAACCTAACCTAACATTCGCACTTGTATCTAGAAACGCTCTATTACACTGTTTTGTTCACAATTACGATATTTGCATAACCTCACAGTTTTTCACCAACTTATTGCAGTACAGAACGCTGTATCTCGCTAAATGACATTGTTCTTTAAGGTTTCACGATGCTTGCATGCACTTTAACGAGAATATCACAATATAGCAGTTTCGCACTTGTAACGGTAGAACACGCAGTATTTGGCTTGTTCATGCCGTTTTGTGTGCTTTCACAACATTTCACCTATCGCAGTTTAATACTCGCTATAAAACAACACTATCTCGTTAGATGACGTCGTTTTTGGTAGTTTCACGACGCTACCTAGCTTAAACTAACCTAACCTAACCTAACCTTCGCACTTCTATCGTTAGAAAACGTTTTACTCGCTACTTTACATTGCTTTCTACAACATTACGACGGTTTCAAGCGCTTTCACATTAGATATCGCAGTTCCCAACTTGTAAAGGTGAAAAACACTGCATCTCACTAAGTGACATTGTTTATTGCGGTTTTACGACGGTTCATACCTTAACCTAACGTAACCTAACCTAACCTAACCCAACCTAACCTAACATAACCTAACCTAACCTAACCTAACCAAACCTAACCTAACGTAACCTAACCTAACCTAACCTAACCTAACCTAACCTAACCTAACGACGTTTGCAAGCGCTTTCACATTAGATATCGCAGTTCCCGACTTGTAATGGTGAAAAACACTGCATCTCACTAAGTGACATTGTTTAATGCGGTTTTACGACGGTTCATATCTTAACCTAACATTCGTACTTGTATTGAAAAACGCTCTATTACACTGTTTCGTTCACAATTACGATATTTGCATAACCTCACAGTTTTTCACCAACTTATTGCAGTACAGAACGCTGTATCTCGCTAAATGACATTGTTCTTTAAGGTTTCACGATGCTTGCATGCGCTTTAACGAGAATATCACAATATAGCAGTTTCGCACTTGTAACGGTAGAACACGCAGTATTTGGCTTGTTCATGCCGTTTTGTGTGCATTCACAACATATCACCTATCGCAGTTTAATACTCGCAATAAAACAACACTATCTCGTTAGATGACGTCGTTTTTTGGTAGTTTCACGACGCTACCTAGCTTAAACCAACCTAACCTAACCTAACCTTCGCACTTCTATCGTTAGAAAACGTTTTACTCGCAACTTTACAATGTTTTTTACAAGATTACGACGGTTTCATGCGCTTTCACATTAGATATCGTAGTTCCCGACTTGTAATGTTGAAAAACACTACATCTCACTAAGTGACACATTTTAATGCGGTTTTACGACGGTTGATATGTCAACCTAACCTAACATTCGCACTTGTATCTAAAGACGCTCAATTACACTGTTTCGTTCACAATTACGATATTTGCTTGACCTCACAGTTTCTCACCAACTTATTACAGTACAGAACGCTGTATCTCGCTAAATGACATCGTTCTTTAAGGTTTCACGATACTTGCATGCGCTTTACCGAGAATGTCACAACATATGTTTTGCACTTGTAACGGTACAACACGCAGTATTTGGCTTGTTCATGCCGTTTTGTGTGCTTTCACAACATTTTACCTATCGCAGTTTCGTACTCGCATTAAAACAACACTATCTCGTTAGATGACGTCGTTTTTGGTGGTTTCACGACGCTACCTAGCTTAAACTAACATAACTCAACCTAACATAACCTTCGCACTTCTATCGTTAGAAAACGTTTTACTCGCTACTTTACATTGCTTTCTACAACATTACGACGGTTTCAAGCGCTTTCACATTAGATATCGCAGTTCCCAACTTGTAAAGGTGAAAAACACTGCATCTCACTAAGTGACATTGTTTAATGCGGTTTTAGCGCGGTTCATATCTTAACCTAACCTAACCTAACCTAACCTAACCCAACCTAACCTAACATAACCTAACCTAACCTAACCTAACCTAACCAAACCTAACCTAACGTAACCTAACCTAACCTAACCTAACCTAACCTAACGACGTTTGCAAGCGCTTTCACATTAGATATCGCAGTTCCCGACTTGTAATGGTGAAAACACTGCATCTCACTAAGTGACATTGTTTAATGCGGTTTTACGACGGTTCATATCTTAACCTAACCTAACATTCGTACTTGTATTGAAAAACGCTCTATTACACTGTTTCGTTCACAATTACGATATTTGCATAACCTCACAGTTTTTCACCAACTTATTGCAGTACAGAACGCTGTATCTCGCTAAATGACATCGTTCTTTAAGGTTTCACGATGCTTGCATGCGCTTTAACGAGAATTTCACATTATAGCAGTTTCGCACTTGTAACGGTACAACACGCCGTATCTGGCTTGTTCAAGCCGTTTTGTGTACTTTCACAACATTTCACCTATTGCAGTTTCGTACATGCAATAAAACAACACTATCTCGTTAGACGACGTCCTTTTTGGTGGTCTCACGACGCTACATAGCTTAAACTAACATAACTCAAGCTAACCTTCGCACTTCTATCTTTAGAAAACATTTTACTCGCAATTTTACAATGTTTTTTACAAGATTACGACGGTTTCATGCGCTTTCACATTAGATATCGTAGTTCCCGACTTGTAATGTTGAAAAACACTAAATCTCACTAAGTGACATTGTTTAATGCGCTTTTACGACGGTTGATATCTCAACCTAACCTAACATTCGCACTTGTATCTAAATACGCTCAATTACACTGTTTCGTTCACATATACGATATTTGCTTGACCTCACAGTTTCTCACCAACTTATTACAGTACAGAACGCTGTATCTCGCTAAATGACATCGTTCTTTAAGGTTTCACGATACTTGCATGCGCTTTAACGAGAATATCACAATAAAGCAGTTTCGCACTTGTAACGGCACAAGACGCAGTATCTGGCTAGTTCATGCCGTTTTGTGTGCTTTCACAACATTTCACCTATCGCAGTTTCGTACTCGCAATAAAACAACACTATCTCGTTAAATGACGTTGTTTTTGGTAGTTGCACGACGCTACCTAGCTTAAGCTAACATAACTCAACCTAACATAACCTTCGCACTTCTATCGTTAGAAAACGTTTTACTCGCTACTTTACATTGCTTTCTACAACATTATGACGGTTTCAAGCGCTTTCACATTAGATATCACAGTTCTCAACTTGTAAAGGTGAAAAACACTGCATCTCACTAAGTGACATTGTTTAATGCGGTTTTACGACGGTTCATACCTTAACCTAACGTAACCTAACCTAACCTAACCTTACCTAACCTAACCTAACCTAACCTAACCTAACCCAACCCAACCCAACCTAACCTAACCTAACCTAACCTAAACTAACCTAACCCAACCTAACCTAACCTAACCTAACCCAACCTAACCCAACCCAACCCAACCTAACCTAACCTAAGCTAACCTAACCTAAGCTAACCAAACCTAACCTAACCTAACTTAACCTAACCTAACGTAACCTAACCTAACCTAACCTATTCTAACGTAACCTAACCTTACCTGACCTAACCTAACCTAACGTAACCTAACCTAACCTAACATAACGTAACCTAACCTAACCTAACCTAACGTAACCTAACCTAACCTAACCCAACCTAACCCAACCCAACCCAACCCAACAACACCCAACCCAACCTAACCTAACCTAACCAAATTATCCTTACCTAACCTAACCTACCCTAACGTAACCTAACCTAACCTAACCTAACGTAACCTAACCTAACCTAACGTAACCTAACCTAACCTAACCTAACCTAACCCAACCTAACCTAACCTAACCCAACTCAACCCAACCTAACCTAATCTATCCTAACCTAACCTAACCTAACCAAACCTAACCTAACCTAACCTAACCTAACCTAACGACGGTTGCAAGCGCTTTCACATTAAATATCGCAGTTCCCCACTTTTAATGGTGAAAAACACTGCATCTCAGTAATTGACATTGTTTAATGCGGTTTTACGACGGTACATATCTTAACCTAACCTAACATTCGCACTTGTATCTAAAAACGCTCTATTACACTGTTTTGTTCACAATTACGATATTTGCATAACCTCACAGTTTTTCACCAACTTATTGCAGTACAGAACGCTGTATCTCGCTAAATGACATTGTTCTTTAAGGTTTCACGATGCTTGCATGCGCTTTAACGAGAATATCACAATATAGCAGTTTCGCACTTGTAACGGTAGAACACGCAGTATTTGGCTTGTTCATGCCGTTTTGTGTGCTTTCACAACATTTCACCTATCGCAGTTTAATACTCGCTATAAAACAACACTATCTCGTTAGATGACGTCGTTTTTGGTAGTTTCACGACGCTACCTCGCTTAAACTAACCTAACCTAACCTAACCTTCGCACTTCTATTGTTAGAAAACGTTTTACTCGCCACTTTACAATGTTTTCTACAAGATTACGACGGTTTCATGCGCTTTCACATTAGATATCGTAGTTCCCGACTTGTAATGTTGAAAAACACTACATCTCACTAAGTGACATTGTTTAATGCGGTTTTACGACGGTTGATATCTCAACCTAACCTAACATTCGCACTTGTATCTAAATACGCTCAATTACACTGTTTCGTTCACAATTACGATATTTGCTTGACCTCACAGTTTCTCACCAACTTATTACAGTACAGAACGCTGTATCTCGCTAGATGACATCGTTCTTTAAGGTTTCACGATACTTGCATGCGCTTTAACGAGAATATCACAATAAAGCAGTTTCGCACTTGTAACGGCACAAGACGCAGTATCTGGCTAGTTCATGCCATTTTGTGTGCTTTCCCAATATTTCACCTATCGCAGTTTCGTACTCGCAATAAAACAACACTATCTCGTTAGATGACATCGTTTTTGGTGGTTTCACGACGCTACCTAGCTCAAACTAACCGAACCTTCGCACTTCTATCGTTAGAAAACGTTTTATTCGCTACTTTACAATGTTTTCTACAAGATTACGACGGTTTCATGCGCTTTCACATTAGATATCGCAGTTCCCGACTTGTAATGGTGGAAAACACAGCATCTCACTAAGTGACATTGTTTAATGCGGTTTTAGCGCGGTTCATATCTTAACCTAACCTAACCTTACCTAACCCAACCTAACCTAACCTAACCTAACTAAACCTTACCTAACATACCCTAACCTAACCTAACCTAACCTAACCTATCGTAACCTAACCTAACCTAACCTAACCAAACCTAACCTAACCTAACGACGTTTGCAAGCGCTTTCACATTAGATATCGCAGTTCCCGACTTGTAATGGTGAAAAACACTGCATCTCACTAAGTGACATTGTTTAATGCGGTTTTACGACGGTTCATATCTTAACCTAACCTAACATTCGCACTTTTATTAAAAAACGCTCTATTACACTGTTTCGTTCACTGTTAGGATATTTGCATAACCTCACAGTTTTTCACCAACTTATTGCAGTACAGAACGCTGTATCTCGCTAAATGACATCGTTCTTTAAGGTTTCACGATGCTTTCATGCGCTTTAACGAGAATATCACAACATAGCAGTTTCGCACTTGTAACGGTACAACACGCAGTATTTGGCTTGTTCATGCCGTTTTGTGTGCTTTCACAACACTTTACCTATCGCAGTTTCGTACTCGCATTAAAACAACACTATCTCGTTAGATGACGTCGTTTTTGGTGGTTTCACGACGCTACCTAGCTTAAACTAACATAACTCAACCTAACCTAACCTTCGCACTTCTATCGTTAGAAAACGTTTTACTCGCTACTTTACATTGCTTTCTACAACATTACGACGGTTTCAAGCGCTTTCACATTAGATATCGCAGTTCCCAACTTGTAAAGGTGAAAAACACTGCATCTCACTGACATTGTTTAATGCGGTTTTAGCGCGGTTCATATCTTAACCTAACCTAACCTAACCTAACCTAACCCAACCTAACCTAACATAACCTAACCTAACCTAACCTAACCAAACCTAACCTAACGTAACCTAACCTAACCTAACCTAACCTAACCTAACCTAACGACGTTTGCAAGCGCTTTCACATTAGATATCGCAGTTCCCGACTTGTAATGGTGAAAACACTGCATCTCACTAAGTGACATTGTTTAATGCGGTTTTACGACGGTTCATATCTTAACCTAACCTAACATTCGTACTTGTATTGAAAAACGCTCTATTACACTGTTTCGTTCACAATTACGATATTTGCATAACCTCACAGTTTTTCACCAACTTATTGCAGTACAGAACGCTGTATCTCGCTAAATGACATCGTTCTTTAAGGTTTCACGATGCTTGCATGCGCTTTAACGAGAATATCACATTATAGCAGTTTCGCACTTGTAACGGTACAACACGCAGTATCTGGCTTGTTCAAGCCGTTTTGTGTACTTTCACAACATTTCACCTATTGCAGTTTCGTACATGCAATAAAACAACACTATCTCGTTAGATGACGTCCTTTTTGGTCGTCTCACGACGCTACATAGCTTAAACTAACATAACTCAAGCTAACCTTCGCACTTCTATCTTTAGAAAACGTTTTACTCGCAATTTTACAATGTTTTCTACAAGATTACGACGGTTTCATGCGCTTTCACATTAGATATCGTAGTTCCCGACTTGTAATGTTGAAAAACACTACATCTCACTAAGTGACATTGTTTAATGCGGTTTTACGACGGTTGATATCTCAACCTAACCTAACATTCGCACTTGTATCTAAATACGCTCAATTACACTGTTTCGTTCACAATTACGATATTTGCTTGACCTCACAGTTTCTCACCAACTTATTACAGTACAGAACGCTGTATCTCGCTAGATGACATCGTTCTTTAAGGTTTCACGATACTTGCATGCGCTTTAATGAGAATATCACAATAAAGCAGTTTCGCACTTGTAACGGCACAAGACGCAGTATCTGGCTAGTTCATGCCATTTTGTGTGCTTTCCCAATATTTCACCTATCGCAGTTTCGTACTCGCAATAAAACAACACTATCTCGTTAGATGACATCGTTTTTGGTGGTTTCACGACGCTACCTAGCTCAAACTAACCGAACCTTCGCACTTCTATCGTTAGAAAACGTTTTATTCGCTACTTTACAATGTTTTCTACAAGATTACGACGGTTTCATGCGCTTTCACATTAGATATCGCAGTTCCCGACTTGTAATGGTGGAAAACACAGCATCTCACTAAGTGACATTGTTTAATGCGGTTTTAGCGCGGTTCATATCTTAACCTAACCTAACCTTACCTAACCCAACCTAACCTAACCTAACCTAACCAAACCTTACCTAACATACCCTAACCTAACCTAACCTAACCTAACCTAACGTAACCTAACCTAACCTAACCTAACCAAACCTAACCTAACCTAACGACGTTTGCAAGCGCTTTCACATTAGATATCGCAGTTCCCGACTTGTAATGGTGAAAAACACTGCATCTCACTAAGTGACATTGTTTAATGCGGTTTTACGACGGTTCATATCTTAACCTAACCTAACATTCGCACTTTTATTAAAAAACGCTCTATTACACTGTTTCGTTCACTGTTAGGATATTTGCATAACCTCACAGTTTTTCACCAACTTATTGCAGTACAGAACGCTGTATCTCGCTAAATGACATCGTTCTTTAAGGTTTCACGATGCTTTCATGCGCTTTAACGAGAATATCACAACATAGCAGTTTCGCACTTGTAACGGTACAACACGCAGTATTTGGCTTGTTCATGCCGTTTTGTGTGCTTTCACAACACTTTACCTATCGCAGTTTCGTACTCGCATTAAAACAACACTATCTCGTTAGATGACGTCGTTTTTGGTGGTTTCACGACGCTACCTAGCTTAAACTAACATAACTCAACCTAACCTAACCTTCGCACTTCTATCGTTAGAAAACGTTTTACTCGCTACTTTACATTGCTTTCTACAACATTACGACGGTTTCAAGCGCTTTCACATTAGATATCGCAGTTCCCAACTTGTAAAGGTGAAAAACACTGCATCTCACTGACATTGTTTAATGCGGTTTTAGCGCGGTTCATATCTTAACCTAACCTAACCTAACCTAACCTAACCCAACCTAACCTAACATAACCTAACCTAACCTAACCTAACCAAACCTAACCTAACGTAACCTAACCTAACCTAACCTAACCTAACCTAACCTAACGACGTTTGCAAGCGCTTTCACATTAGATATCGCAGTTCCCGACTTGTAATGGTGAAAACACTGCATCTCACTAAGTGACATTGTTTAATGCGGTTTTACGACGGTTCATATCTTAACCTAACCTAACATTCGTACTTGTATTGAAAAACGCTCTATTACACTGTTTCGTTCACAATTACGATATTTGCATAACCTCACAGTTTTTCACCAACTTATTGCAGTACAGAACGCTGTATCTCGCTAAATGACATCGTTCTTTAAGGTTTCACGATGCTTGCATGCGCTTTAACGAGAATATCACATTATAGCAGTTTCGCACTTGTAACGGTACAACACGCAGTATCTGGCTTGTTCAAGCCGTTTTGTGTACTTTCACAACATTTCACCTATTGCAGTTTCGTACATGCAATAAAACAACACTATCTCGTTAGATGACGTCCTTTTTGGTCGTCTCACGACGCTACATAGCTTAAACTAACATAACTCAAGCTAACCTTCGCACTTCTATCTTTAGAAAACGTTTTACTCGCAATTTTACAATGTTTTCTACAAGATTACGACGGTTTCATGCGCTTTCACATTAGATATCGTAGTTCCCGACTTGTAATGTTGAAAAACACTACATCTCACTAAGTGACATTGTTTAATGCGGTTTTACGACGGTTGATATCTCAACCTAACCTAACATTCGCACTTGTATCTAAATACGCTCAATTACACTGTTTCGTTCACAATTACGATATTTGCTTGACCTCACAGTTTCTCACCAACTTATTACAGTACAGAACGCTGTATCTCGCTAGATGACATCGTTCTTTAAGGTTTCACGATACTTGCATGCGCTTTAATGAGAATATCACAATAAAGCAGTTTCGCACTTGTAACGGCACAAGACGCAGTATCTGGCTAGTTCATGCCATTTTGTGTGCTTTCCCAATATTTCACCTATCGCAGTTTCGTACTCGCAATAAAACAACACTATCTCGTTAGATGACATCGTTTTTGGTGGTTTCACGACGCTACCTAGCTCAAACTAACCGAACCTTCGCACTTCTATCGTTAGAAAACGTTTTATTCGCTACTTTACAATGTTTTCTACAAGATTACGACGGTTTCATGCGCTTTCACATTAGATATCGCAGTTCCCGACTTGTAATGGTGGAAAACACAGCATCTCACTAAGTGACATTGTTTAATGCGGTTTTAGCGCGGTTCATATCTTAACCTAACCTAACCTTACCTAACCCAACCTAACCTAACCTAACCTAACCAAACCTTACCTAACATACCCTAACCTAACCTAACCTAACCTAACCTAACGTAACCTAACCTAACCTAACCTAACCAAACCTAACCTAACCTAACGACGTTTGCAAGCGCTTTCACATTAGATATCGCAGTTCCCGACTTGTAATGGTGAAAAACACTGCATCTCACTAAGTGACATTGTTTAATGCGGTTTTACGACGGTTCATATCTTAACCTAACCTAACATTCGCACTTTTATTAAAAAACGCTCTATTACACTGTTTCGTTCACTGTTAGGATATTTGCATAACCTCACAGTTTTTCACCAACTTATTGCAGTACAGAACGCTGTATCTCGCTAAATGACATCGTTCTTTAAGGTTTCACGATGCTTTCATGCGCTTTAACGAGAATATCACAACATAGCAGTTTCGCACTTGTAACGGTACAACACGCAGTATTTGGCTTGTTCATGCCGTTTTGTGTGCTTTCACAACATTTCACCTATCGCAGTTTCGTACTCGCAATAAAACAACACTATCTCGTTAGATGACGTTGTTTTTGGTAGTTGCACGACGCTACCTAGCTTAAACTAACATAACTCAACCTAACATAACCTTCGCACTTCTATCGTTAGAAAACGTTTACTCGCTACTTTACATTGCTTTCTACAACATTATGACGGTTTCAAGCGCTTTCACAGTAGATATCACAGTTCTCAACTTGTAAAGGTGAAAAACACTGCATCTCACTAAGTGACTTTGTTTAATGCGGTTTTACGACGGTTCATACCTTAACCTAACGTAACCTAACCTAACCTAACCTAACCTTACCTAACCTAACCTAACCTAACCCAACCCAACCCAACCTAACCTAACCTAAGCTAACCTAACCTAAGCTAACCAAACCTAACCTAACCTAACTTAACCTAACCTAACGTAACCTAACCTAACCTAACCTATTCTAACGTAACCTAACCTAACCTAACCTAACCACACCCAACCCAACCCAACCTAACCTAACCTAAGCTAACCTAACCTAAGCTAACCAAACCTAACCTAACCTAACCTAACGTAACCTAACCTAACCTAACCTATTCTAACGTAACCTAACCTTACCTGACCTAACCTAACCTAACGTAACCTAACCTAACCTAACATAACCTAACGTAACCTAACCTAACCTAACCTAACGTAACCTAACCTAACCTAACCTAACCCAACCTAACCCAACCCAACCCAACCCAACAACACCAAACCCAACCTAACCTAACCTAACCTAACCTTACCTAACCAAATTATCCTTACCTAACGTAACCTAACCTAACCTAACCTAACCTAACCTAACCTAACGACGTTTGCAAGCGCTTTCACATTAGATATCGCAGTTCCCGACTTGTAATGGTGAAAAACACTGCATCTCACTAAGTGACATTGTTTAATGCGGTTTTACGACGGTTCATATCTTAACCTAACATTCGTACTTGTATTGAAAAACGCTCTATTACACTGTTTCGTTCACAATTACGATATTTGCATAACCTCACAGTTTTTCACCAACTTATTGCAGTACAGAACGCTGTATCTCGCTAAATGACATTGTTCTTTAAGGTTTCACGATGCTTGCATGCGCTTTAACGAGAATATCACAATATAGCAGTTTCGCACTTGTAACGGTAGAACACGCAGTATTTGGCTTGTTCATGCCGTTTTGTGTGCATTCACAACATATCACCTATCGCAGTTTAATACTCGCAATAAAACAACACTATCTCGTTAGATGACGTCGTTTTTTGGTAGTTTCACGACGCTACCTAGCTTAAACCAACCTAACCTAACCTAACCTTCGCACTTCTATCGTTAGAAAACGTTTTACTCGCAACTTTACAATGTTTTTTACAAGATTACGACGGTTTCATGCGCTTTCACATTAGATATCGTAGTTCCCGACTTGTAATGTTGAAAAACACTACATCTCACTAAGTGACACATTTTAATGCGGTTTTACGACGGTTGATATGTCAACCTAACCTAACATTCGCACTTGTATCTAAAGACGCTCAATTACACTGTTTCGTTCACAATTACGATATTTGCTTGACCTCACAGTTTCTCACCAACTTATTACAGTACAGAACGCTGTATCTCGCTAAATGACATCGTTCTTTAAGGTTTCACGATACTTGCATGCGCTTTACCGAGAATGTCACAACATATGTTTTGCACTTGTAACGGTACAACACGCAGTATTTGGCTTGTTCATGCCGTTTTGTGTGCTTTCACAACATTTTACCTATCGCAGTTTCGTACTCGCATTAAAACAACACTATCTCGTTAGATGACGTCGTTTTTGGTGGTTTCACGACGCTACCTAGCTTAAACTAACATAACTCAACCTAACATAACCTTCGCACTTCTATCGTTAGAAAACGTTTTACTCGCTACTTTACATTGCTTTCTACAACATTACGACGGTTTCAAGCGCTTTCACATTAGATATCGCAGTTCCCAACTTGTAAAGGTGAAAAACACTGCATCTCACTAAGTGACATTGTTTAATGCGGTTTTAGCGCGGTTCATATCTTAACCTAACCTAACCTAACCTAACCTAACCTAACCCAACCTAACCTAACATAACCTAACCTAACCTAACCTAACCTAACCAAACCTAACCTAACGTAACCTAACCTAACCTAACCTAACCTAACCTAACGACGTTTGCAAGCGCTTTCACATTAGATATCGCAGTTCCCGACTTGTAATGGTGAAAACACTGCATCTCACTAAGTGACATTGTTTAATGCGGTTTTACGACGGTTCATATCTTAACCTAACCTAACATTCGTACTTGTATTGAAAAACGCTCTATTACACTGTTTCGTTCACAATTACGATATTTGCATAACCTCACAGTTTTTCACCAACTTATTGCAGTACAGAACGCTGTATCTCGCTAAATGACATCGTTCTTTAAGGTTTCACGATGCTTGCATGCGCTTTAACGAGAATTTCACATTATAGCAGTTTCGCACTTGTAACGGTACAACACGCCGTATCTGGCTTGTTCAAGCCGTTTTGTGTACTTTCACAACATTTCACCTATTGCAGTTTCGTACATGCAATAAAACAACACTATCTCGTTAGACGACGTCCTTTTTGGTGGTCTCACGACGCTACATAGCTTAAACTAACATAACTCAAGCTAACCTTCGCACTTCTATCTTTAGAAAACATTTTACTCGCAATTTTACAATGTTTTTTACAAGATTACGACGGTTTCATGCGCTTTCACATTAGATATCGTAGTTCCCGACTTGTAATGTTGAAAAACACTACATCTCACTAAGTGACATTGTTTAATGCGCTTTTACGACGGTTGATATCTCAACCTAACCTAACATTCGCACTTGTATCTAAATACGCTCAATTACACTGTTTCGTTCACATATACGATATTTGCTTGACCTCACAGTTTCTCACCAACTTATTACAGTACAGAACGCTGTATCTCGCTAAATGACATCGTTCTTTAAGGTTTCACGATACTTGCATGCGCTTTAACGAGAATATCACAATAAAGCAGTTTCGCACTTGTAACGGCACAAGACGCAGTATCTGGCTAGTTCATGCCGTTTTGTGTGCTTTCACAACATTTCACCTATCGCAGTTTCGTACTCGCAATAAAACAACACTATCTCGTTAAATGACGTTGTTTTTGGTAGTTGCACGACGCTACCTAGCTTAAGCTAACATAACTCAACCTAACATAACCTTCGCACTTCTATCGTTAGAAAACGTTTTACTCGCTACTTTACATTGCTTTCTACAACATTATGACGGTTTCAAGCGCTTTCACATTAGATATCACAGTTCTCAACTTGTAAAGGTGAAAAACACTGCATCTCACTAAGTGACATTGTTTAATGCGGTTTTACGACGGTTCATACCTTAACCTAACGTAACCTAACCTAACCTAACCTTACCTAACCTAACCTAACCTAACCTAACCTAACCCAACCCAACCCAACCTAACCTAACCTAACCTAACCTAAACTAACCTAACCCAACCTAACCTAACCTAACCTAACCCAACCTAACCCAACCCAACCCAACCTAACCTAACCTAAGCTAACCTAACCTAAGCTAACCAAACCTAACCTAACCTAACTTAACCTAACCTAACGTAACCTAACCTAACCTAACCTATTCTAACGTAACCTAACCTTACCTGACCTAACCTAACCTAACGTAACCTAACCTAACCTAACATAACGTAACCTAACCTAACCTAACCTAACGTAACCTAACCTAACCTAACCCAACCTAACCCAACCCAACCCAACCCAACAACACCCAACCCAACCTAACCTAACCTAACCAAATTATCCTTACCTAACCTAACCTAACCTAACCTAACGTAACCTAACCTAACCTAACGTAACCTAACCTAACCTAACCTAACCCAACCTAACCTAACCTAACCCAACTCAACCCAACCTAACCTAATCTATCCTAACCTAACCTAACCTAACCAAACCTAACCTAACCTAACCTAACCTAACCTAACGACGGTTGCAAGCGCTTTCACATTAAATATCGCAGTTCCCCACTTTTAATGGTGAAAAACACTGCATCTCAGTAATTGACATTGTTTAATGCGGTTTTACGACGGTACATATCTTAACCTAACCTAACATTCGCACTTGTATCTAAAAACGCTCTATTACACTGTTTTGTTCACAATTACGATATTTGCATAACCTCACAGTTTTTCACCAACTTATTGCAGTACAGAACGCTGTATCTCGCTAAATGACATTGTTCTTTAAGGTTTCACGATGCTTGCATGCGCTTTAACGAGAATATCACAATATAGCAGTTTCGCACTTGTAACGGTAGAACACGCAGTATTTGGCTTGTTCATGCCGTTTTGTGTGCTTTCACAACATTTCACCTATCGCAGTTTAATACTCGCTATAAAACAACACTATCTCGTTAGATGACGTCGTTTTTGGTAGTTTCACGACGCTACCTCGCTTAAACTAACCTAACCTAACCTAACCTTCGCACTTCTATTGTTAGAAAACGTTTTACTCGCCACTTTACAATGTTTTCTACAAGATTACGACGGTTTCATGCGCTTTCACATTAGATATCGTAGTTCCCGACTTGTAATGTTGAAAAACACTACATCTCACTAAGTGACATTGTTTAATGCGGTTTTACGACGGTTGATATCTCAACCTAACCTAACATTCGCACTTGTATCTAAATACGCTCAATTACACTGTTTCGTTCACAATTACGATATTTGCTTGACCTCACAGTTTCTCACCAACTTATTACAGTACAGAACGCTGTATCTCGCTAGATGACATCGTTCTTTAAGGTTTCACGATACTTGCATGCGCTTTAACGAGAATATCACAATAAAGCAGTTTCGCACTTGTAACGGCACAAGACGCAGTATCTGGCTAGTTCATGCCATTTTGTGTGCTTTCCCAATATTTCACCTATCGCAGTTTCGTACTCGCAATAAAACAACACTATCTCGTTAGATGACATCGTTTTTGGTGGTTTCACGACGCTACCTAGCTCAAACTAACCGAACCTTCGCACTTCTATCGTTAGAAAACGTTTTATTCGCTACTTTACAATGTTTTCTACAAGATTACGACGGTTTCATGCGCTTTCACATTAGATATCGCAGTTCCCGACTTGTAATGGTGGAAAACACAGCATCTCACTAAGTGACATTGTTTAATGCGGTTTTAGCGCGGTTCATATCTTAACCTAACCTAACCTTACCTAACCCAACCTAACCTAACCTAACCTAACTAAACCTTACCTAACATACCCTAACCTAACCTAACCTAACCTAACCTATCGTAACCTAACCTAACCTAACCTAACCAAACCTAACCTAACCTAACGACGTTTGCAAGCGCTTTCACATTAGATATCGCAGTTCCCGACTTGTAATGGTGAAAAACACTGCATCTCACTAAGTGACATTGTTTAATGCGGTTTTACGACGGTTCATATCTTAACCTAACCTAACATTCGCACTTTTATTAAAAAACGCTCTATTACACTGTTTCGTTCACTGTTAGGATATTTGCATAACCTCACAGTTTTTCACCAACTTATTGCAGTACAGAACGCTGTATCTCGCTAAATGACATCGTTCTTTAAGGTTTCACGATGCTTTCATGCGCTTTAACGAGAATATCACAACATAGCAGTTTCGCACTTGTAACGGTACAACACGCAGTATTTGGCTTGTTCATGCCGTTTTGTGTGCTTTCACAACACTTTACCTATCGCAGTTTCGTACTCGCATTAAAACAACACTATCTCGTTAGATGACGTCGTTTTTGGTGGTTTCACGACGCTACCTAGCTTAAACTAACATAACTCAACCTAACCTAACCTTCGCACTTCTATCGTTAGAAAACGTTTTACTCGCTACTTTACATTGCTTTCTACAACATTACGACGGTTTCAAGCGCTTTCACATTAGATATCGCAGTTCCCAACTTGTAAAGGTGAAAAACACTGCATCTCACTAAGTGACATTGTTTAATGCGGTTTTAGCGCGGTTCATATCTTAACCTAACCTAACCTAACCTAACCTAACCCAACCTAACCTAACATAACCTAACCTAACCTAACCTAACCAAACCTAACCTAACGTAACCTAACCTAACCTAACCTAACCTAACCTAACCTAACGACGTTTGCAAGCGCTTTCACATTAGATATCGCAGTTCCCGACTTGTAATGGTGAAAACACTGCATCTCACTAAGTGACATTGTTTAATGCGGTTTTACGACGGTTCATATCTTAACCTAACCTAACATTCGTACTTGTATTGAAAAACGCTCTATTACACTGTTTCGTTCACAATTACGATATTTGCATAACCTCACAGTTTTTCACCAACTTATTGCAGTACAGAACGCTGTATCTCGCTAAATGACATCGTTCTTTAAGGTTTCACGATGCTTGCATGCGCTTTAACGAGAATATCACATTATAGCAGTTTCGCACTTGTAACGGTACAACACGCAGTATCTGGCTTGTTCAAGCCGTTTTGTGTACTTTCACAACATTTCACCTATTGCAGTTTCGTACATGCAATAAAACAACACTATCTCGTTAGATGACGTCCTTTTTGGTCGTCTCACGACGCTACATAGCTTAAACTAACATAACTCAAGCTAACCTTCGCACTTCTATCTTTAGAAAACGTTTTACTCGCAATTTTACAATGTTTTCTACAAGATTACGACGGTTTCATGCGCTTTCACATTAGATATCGTAGTTCCCGACTTGTAATGTTGAAAAACACTACATCTCACTAAGTGACATTGTTTAATGCGGTTTTACGACGGTTGATATCTCAACCTAACCTAACATTCGCACTTGTATCTAAATACGCTCAATTACACTGTTTCGTTCACAATTACGATATTTGCTTGACCTCACAGTTTCTCACCAACTTATTACAGTACAGAACGCTGTATCTCGCTAGATGACATCGTTCTTTAAGGTTTCACGATACTTGCATGCGCTTTAACGAGAATATCACAATAAAGCAGTTTCGCACTTGTAACGGCACAAGACGCAGTATCTGGCTAGTTCATGCCATTTTGTGTGCTTTCCCAATATTTCACCTATCGCAGTTTCGTACTCGCAATAAAACAACACTATCTCGTTAGATGACATCGTTTTTGGTGGTTTCACGACGCTACCTAGCTCAAACTAACCGAACCTTCGCACTTCTATCGTTAGAAAACGTTTTATTCGCTACTTTACAATGTTTTCTACAAGATTACGACGGTTTCATGCGCTTTCACATTAGATATCGCAGTTCCCGACTTGTAATGGTGGAAAACACAGCATCTCACTAAGTGACATTGTTTAATGCGGTTTTAGCGCGGTTCATATCTTAACCTAACCTAACCTTACCTAACCCAACCTAACCTAACCTAACCTAACCAAACCTTACCTAACATACCCTAACCTAACCTAACCTAACCTAACCTAACCAAACCTAACCTAACCTAACCTAACCTAACCTAACCTAACCTAACCTAACGACGGTTGCAAGCGCTTTCACATTAAATATCGCAGTTCCCCACTTTTAATGGTGAAAAACACTGCATCTCAATAATTGACATTGTTTAATGCGGTTTTACGACGGTTCATATCTTAACCTAACCTAACATTCGCACTTGTATCTAGAAACGCTCTATTACACTGTTTTGTTCACAATTACGATATTTGCATAACCTCACAGTTTTTCACCAACTTATTGCAGTACAGAACGCTGTATCTCGCTAAATGACATTGTTCTTTAAGGTTTCACGATGCTTGCATGCACTTTAACGAGAATATCACAATATAGCAGTTTCGCACTTGTAACGGTAGAACACGCAGTATTTGGCTTGTTCATGCCGTTTTGTGTGCTTTCACAACATTTCACCTATCGCAGTTTAATACTCGCTATAAAACAACACTATCTCGTTAGATGACGTCGTTTTTGGTAGTTTCACGACGCTACCTAGCTTAAACTAACCTAACCTAACCTAACCTTCGCACTTCTATCGTTAGAAAACGTTTTACTCGCTACTTTACATTGCTTTCTACAACATTACGACGGTTTCAAGCGCTTTCACATTAGATATCGCAGTTCCCAACTTGTAAAGGTGAAAAACACTGCATCTCACTAAGTGACATTGTTTATTGCGGTTTTACGACGGTTCATACCTTAACCTAACGTAACCTAACCTAACCTAACCCAACCTAACCTAACATAACCTAACCTAACCTAACCTAACCAAACCTAACCTAACGTAACCTAACCTAACCTAACCTAACCTAACCTAACCTAACCTAACGACGTTTGCAAGCGCTTTCACATTAGATATCGCAGTTCCCGACTTGTAATGGTGAAAAACACTGCATCTCACTAAGTGACATTGTTTAATGCGGTTTTACGACGGTTCATATCTTAACCTAACATTCGTACTTGTATTGAAAAACGCTCTATTACACTGTTTCGTTCACAATTACGATATTTGCATAACCTCACAGTTTTTCACCAACTTATTGCAGTACAGAACGCTGTATCTCGCTAAATGACATTGTTCTTTAAGGTTTCACGATGCTTGCATGCGCTTTAACGAGAATATCACAATATAGCAGTTTCGCACTTGTAACGGTAGAACACGCAGTATTTGGCTTGTTCATGCCGTTTTGTGTGCATTCACAACATATCACCTATCGCAGTTTAATACTCGCAATAAAACAACACTATCTCGTTAGATGACGTCGTTTTTTGGTAGTTTCACGACGCTACCTAGCTTAAACCAACCTAACCTAACCTAACCTTCGCACTTCTATCGTTAGAAAACGTTTTACTCGCAACTTTACAATGTTTTTTACAAGATTACGACGGTTTCATGCGCTTTCACATTAGATATCGTAGTTCCCGACTTGTAATGTTGAAAAACACTACATCTCACTAAGTGACACATTTTAATGCGGTTTTACGACGGTTGATATGTCAACCTAACCTAACATTCGCACTTGTATCTAAAGACGCTCAATTACACTGTTTCGTTCACAATTACGATATTTGCTTGACCTCACAGTTTCTCACCAACTTATTACAGTACAGAACGCTGTATCTCGCTAAATGACATCGTTCTTTAAGGTTTCACGATACTTGCATGCGCTTTACCGAGAATGTCACAACATATGTTTTGCACTTGTAACGGTACAACACGCAGTATTTGGCTTGTTCATGCCGTTTTGTGTGCTTTCACAACATTTTACCTATCGCAGTTTCGTACTCGCATTAAAACAACACTATCTCGTTAGATGACGTCGTTTTTGGTGGTTTCACGACGCTACCTAGCTTAAACTAACATAACTCAACCTAACATAACCTTCGCACTTCTATCGTTAGAAAACGTTTTACTCGCTACTTTACATTGCTTTCTACAACATTACGACGGTTTCAAGCGCTTTCACATTAGATATCGCAGTTCCCAACTTGTAAAGGTGAAAAACACTGCATCTCACTAAGTGACATTGTTTAATGCGGTTTTAGCGCGGTTCATATCTTAACCTAACCTAACCTAACCTAACCTAACCCAACCTAACCTAACATAACCTAACCTAACCTAACCTAACCTAACCAAACCTAACCTAACGTAACCTAACCTAACCTAACCTAACCTAACCTAACGACGTTTGCAAGCGCTTTCACATTAGATATCGCAGTTCCCGACTTGTAATGGTGAAAACACTGCATCTCACTAAGTGACATTGTTTAATGCGGTTTTACGACGGTTCATATCTTAACCTAACCTAACATTCGTACTTGTATTGAAAAACGCTCTATTACACTGTTTCGTTCACAATTACGATATTTGCATAACCTCACAGTTTTTCACCAACTTATTGCAGTACAGAACGCTGTATCTCGCTAAATGACATCGTTCTTTAAGGTTTCACGATGCTTGCATGCGCTTTAACGAGAATTTCACATTATAGCAGTTTCGCACTTGTAACGGTACAACACGCCGTATCTGGCTTGTTCAAGCCGTTTTGTGTACTTTCACAACATTTCACCTATTGCAGTTTCGTACATGCAATAAAACAACACTATCTCGTTAGACGACGTCCTTTTTGGTGGTCTCACGACGCTACATAGCTTAAACTAACATAACTCAAGCTAACCTTCGCACTTCTATCTTTAGAAAACATTTTACTCGCAATTTTACAATGTTTTTTACAAGATTACGACGGTTTCATGCGCTTTCACATTAGATATCGTAGTTCCCGACTTGTAATGTTGAAAAACACTACATCTCACTAAGTGACATTGTTTAATGCGCTTTTACGACGGTTGATATCTCAACCTAACCTAACATTCGCACTTGTATCTAAATACGCTCAATTACACTGTTTCGTTCACATATACGATATTTGCTTGACCTCACAGTTTCTCACCAACTTATTACAGTACAGAACGCTGTATCTCGCTAAATGACATCGTTCTTTAAGGTTTCACGATACTTGCATGCGCTTTAACGAGAATATCACAATAAAGCAGTTTCGCACTTGTAACGGCACAAGACGCAGTATCTGGCTAGTTCATGCCGTTTTGTGTGCTTTCACAACATTTCACCTATCGCAGTTTCGTACTCGCAATAAAACAACACTATCTCGTTAAATGACGTTGTTTTTGGTAGTTGCACGACGCTACCTAGCTTAAGCTAACATAACTCAACCTAAGATAACCTTCGCACTTCTATCGTTAGAAAACGTTTTACTCGCTACTTTACATTGCTTTCTACAACATTATGACGGTTTCAAGCGCTTTCACATTAGATATCACAGTTCTCAACTTGTAAAGGTGAAAAACACTGCATCTCACTAAGTGACATTGTTTAATGCGGTTTTACGACGGTTCATACCTTAACCTAACGTAACCTAACCTAACCTAACCTTACCTAACCTAACCTAACCTAACCTAACCTAACCCAACCCAACCCAACCTAACCTAACCTAACCTAACCTAAACTAACCTAACCCAACCTAACCTAACCTAACCTAACCCAACCTAACCCAACCCAACCCAACCTAACCTAACCTAAGCTAACCTAACCTAAGCTAACCAAACCTAACCTAACCTAACTTAACCTAACCTAACGTAACCTAACCTAACCTAACCTATTCTAACGTAACCTAACCTTACCTGACCTAACCTAACCTAACGTAACCTAACCTAACCTAACATAACGTAACCTAACCTAACCTAACCTAACGTAACCTAACCTAACCTAACCCAACCTAACCCAACCCAACCCAACCCAACAACACCCAACCCAACCTAACCTAACCTAACCAAATTATCCTTACCTAACCTAACCTAACCTAACGTAACCTAACCTAACCTAACCTAACGTAACCTAACCTAACCTAACGTAACCTAACCTAACCTAACCTAACCTAACCCAACCTAACCTAACCTAACCCAACTCAACCCAACCTAACCTAATCTATCCTAACCTAACCTAACCTAATCAAACCTAACCTAACCTAACCTAACCTAACCTAACGACGGTTGCAAGCGCTTTCACATTAAATATCGCAGTTCCCCACTTTTAATGGTGAAAAACACTGCATCTCAGTAATTGACATTGTTTAATGCGGTTTTACGACGGTACATATCTTAACCTAACCTAACATTCGCACTTGTATCTAAAAACGCTCTATTACACTGTTTTGTTCACAATTACGATATTTGCATAACCTCACAGTTTTTCACCAACTTATTGCAGTACAGAACGCTGTATCTCGCTAAATGACATTGTTCTTTAAGGTTTCACGATGCTTGCATGCGCTTTAACGAGAATATCACAATATAGCAGTTTCGCACTTGTAACGGTAGAACACGCAGTATTTGGCTTGTTCATGCCGTTTTGTGTGCTTTCACAACATTTCACCTATCGCAGTTTAATACTCGCTATAAAACAACACTATCTCGTTAGATGACGTCGTTTTTGGTAGTTTCACGACGCTACCTCGCTTAAACTAACCTAACCTAACCTAACCTTCGCACTTCTATTGTTAGAAAACGTTTTACTCGCCACTTTACAATGTTTTCTACAAGATTACGACGGTTTCATGCGCTTTCACATTAGATATCGTAGTTCCCGACTTGTAATGTTGAAAAACACTACATCTCACTAAGTGACATTGTTTAATGCGGTTTTACGACGGTTGATATCTCAACCTAACCTAACATTCGCACTTGTATCTAAATACGCTCAATTACACTGTTTCGTTCACAATTACGATATTTGCTTGACCTCACAGTTTCTCACCAACTTATTACAGTACAGAACGCTGTATCTCGCTAGATGACATCGTTCTTTAAGGTTTCACGATACTTGCATGCGCTTTAACGAGAATATCACAATAAAGCAGTTTCGCACTTGTAACGGCACAAGACGCAGTATCTGGCTAGTTCATGCCATTTTGTGTGCTTTCCCAATATTTCACCTATCGCAGTTTCGTACTCGCAATAAAACAACACTATCTCGTTAGATGACATCGTTTTTGGTGGTTTCACGACGCTACCTAGCTCAAACTAACCGAACCTTCGCACTTCTATCGTTAGAAAACGTTTTATTCGCTACTTTACAATGTTTTCTACAAGATTACGACGGTTTCATGCGCTTTCACATTAGATATCGCAGTTCCCGACTTGTAATGGTGGAAAACACAGCATCTCACTAAGTGACATTGTTTAATGCGGTTTTAGCGCGGTTCATATCTTAACCTAACCTAACCTTACCTAACCCAACCTAACCTAACCTAACCTAACTAAACCTTACCTAACATACCCTAACCTAACCTAACCTAACCTAACCTATCGTAACCTAACCTAACCTAACCTAACCAAACCTAACCTAACCTAACGACGTTTGCAAGCGCTTTCACATTAGATATCGCAGTTCCCGACTTGTAATGGTGAAAAACACTGCATCTCACTAAGTGACATTGTTTAATGCGGTTTTACGACGGTTCATATCTTAACCTAACCTAACATTCGCACTTTTATTAAAAAACGCTCTATTACACTGTTTCGTTCACTGTTAGGATATTTGCATAACCTCACAGTTTTTCACCAACTTATTGCAGTACAGAACGCTGTATCTCGCTAAATGACATCGTTCTTTAAGGTTTCACGATGCTTTCATGCGCTTTAACGAGAATATCACAACATAGCAGTTTCGCACTTGTAACGGTACAACACGCAGTATTTGGCTTGTTCATGCCGTTTTGTGTGCTTTCACAACACTTTACCTATCGCAGTTTCGTACTCGCATTAAAACAACACTATCTCGTTAGATGACGTCGTTTTTGGTGGTTTCACGACGCTACCTAGCTTAAACTAACATAACTCAACCTAACCTAACCTTCGCACTTCTATCGTTAGAAAACGTTTTACTCGCTACTTTACATTGCTTTCTACAACATTACGACGGTTTCAAGCGCTTTCACATTAGATATCGCAGTTCCCAACTTGTAAAGGTGAAAAACACTGCATCTCACTGACATTGTTTAATGCGGTTTTAGCGCGGTTCATATCTTAACCTAACCTAACCTAACCTAACCTAACCCAACCTAACCTAACATAACCTAACCTAACCTAACCTAACCAAACCTAACCTAACGTAACCTAACCTAACCTAACCTAACCTAACCTAACCTAACGACGTTTGCAAGCGCTTTCACATTAGATATCGCAGTTCCCGACTTGTAATGGTGAAAACACTGCATCTCACTAAGTGACATTGTTTAATGCGGTTTTACGACGGTTCATATCTTAACCTAACCTAACATTCGTACTTGTATTGAAAAACGCTCTATTACACTGTTTCGTTCACAATTACGATATTTGCATAACCTCACAGTTTTTCACCAACTTATTGCAGTACAGAACGCTGTATCTCGCTAAATGACATCGTTCTTTAAGGTTTCACGATGCTTGCATGCGCTTTAACGAGAATATCACATTATAGCAGTTTCGCACTTGTAACGGTACAACACGCAGTATCTGGCTTGTTCAAGCCGTTTTGTGTACTTTCACAACATTTCACCTATTGCAGTTTCGTACATGCAATAAAACAACACTATCTCGTTAGATGACGTCCTTTTTGGTCGTCTCACGACGCTACATAGCTTAAACTAACATAACTCAAGCTAACCTTCGCACTTCTATCTTTAGAAAACGTTTTACTCGCAATTTTACAATGTTTTCTACAAGATTACGACGGTTTCATGCGCTTTCACATTAGATATCGTAGTTCCCGACTTGTAATGTTGAAAAACACTACATCTCACTAAGTGACATTGTTTAATGCGGTTTTACGACGGTTGATATCTCAACCTAACCTAACATTCGCACTTGTATCTAAATACGCTCAATTACACTGTTTCGTTCACAATTACGATATTTGCTTGACCTCACAGTTTCTCACCAACTTATTACAGTACAGAACGCTGTATCTCGCTAGATGACATCGTTCTTTAAGGTTTCACGATACTTGCATGCGCTTTAACGAGAATATCACAATAAAGCAGTTTCGCACTTGTAACGGCACAAGACGCAGTATCTGGCTAGTTCATGCCATTTTGTGTGCTTTCCCAATATTTCACCTATCGCAGTTTCGTACTCGCAATAAAACAACACTATCTCGTTAGATGACATCGTTTTTGGTGGTTTCACGACGCTACCTAGCTCAAACTAACCGAACCTTCGCACTTCTATCGTTAGAAAACGTTTTATTCGCTACTTTACAATGTTTTCTACAAGATTACGACGGTTTCATGCGCTTTCACATTAGATATCGCAGTTCCCGACTTGTAATGGTGGAAAACACAGCATCTCACTAAGTGACATTGTTTAATGCGGTTTTAGCGCGGTTCATATCTTAACCTAACCTAACCTTACCTAACCCAACCTAACCTAACCTAACCTAACCAAACCTTACCTAACATACCCTAACCTAACCTAACCTAACCTAACCTAACGTAACCTAACCTAACCTAACCTAACCAAACCTAACCTAACCTAACGACGTTTGCAAGCGCTTTCACATTAGATATCGCAGTTCCCGACTTGTAATGGTGAAAAACACTGCATCTCACTAAGTGACATTGTTTAATGCGGTTTTACGACGGTTCATATCTTAACCTAACCTAACATTCGCACTTTTATTAAAAAACGCTCTATTACACTGTTTCGTTCACTGTTAGGATATTTGCATAACCTCACAGTTTTTCACCAACTTATTGCAGTACAGAACGCTGTATCTCGCTAAATGACATCGTTCTTTAAGGTTTCACGATGCTTTCATGCGCTTTAACGAGAATATCACAACATAGCAGTTTCGCACTTGTAACGGTACAACACGCAGTATTTGGCTTGTTCATGCCGTTTTGTGTGCTTTCACAACATTTCACCTATCGCAGTTTCGTACTCGCAATAAAACAACACTATCTCGTTAGATGACGTTGTTTTTGGTAGTTGCACGACGCTACCTAGCTTAAACTAACATAACTCAACCTAACATAACCTTCGCACTTCTATCGTTAGAAAACGTTTACTCGCTACTTTACATTGCTTTCTACAACATTATGACGGTTTCAAGCGCTTTCACAGTAGATATCACAGTTCTCAACTTGTAATGGTGAAAAACACTGCATCTCACTAAGTGACTTTGTTTAATGCGGTTTTACGACGGTTCATACCTTAACCTAACGTAACCTAACCTAACCTAACCTAACCTTACCTAACCTAACCTAACCTAACCCAACCCAACCCAACCTAACCTAACCTAAGCTAACCTAACCTAAGCTAACCAAACCTAACCTAACCTAACTTAACCTAACCTAACGTAACCTAACCTAACCTAACCTATTATAACGTAACCTAACCTAACCTAACCACACCCAACCCAACCCAACCTAACCTAACCTAAGCTAACCTAACCTAAGCTAACCAAACCTAACCTAACCTAACCTAACGTAACCTAACCTAACCTAACCTATTCTAACGTAACCTAACCTTACCTGACCTAACCTAACCTAACGTAACCTAACCTAACCTAACATAACCTAACGTAACCTAACCTAACCTAACCTAACGTAACCTAACCTAACCTAACCTAACCCAACCTAACCCAACCCAACCCAACCCAACAACACCAAACCCAACCTAACCTAACCTAACCTAACCTTACCTAACCAAATTATCCTTACCTAACGTAACCTAACCTAACGTAACCTAACCTAACCTAACCTAACCTAACGTAACCTAACCTAACCTAACGTAACCTAACCTAACCTAACCTAACCTAACCCAACCTAACCTAACCTAACCTAACCTAACCTAACCCAACCTAACCTAACCTAACCTAACCTAACCTAACCTAACCTAACCAAACCTAACCTAACGTAACCTAACCTAACCTAACCTAACCTAACGACGTTTGCAAGCGCTTTCACATTAGATATCGCAGTTCCCGACTTGTAATGGTGAAAAACACTGCATCTCACTAAGTGACATTGTTTAATGCGGTTTTACGACGGTTCATATCTTAACCTAACCTAACATTCGTACTTGTATTGAAAAACGCTCTATTACACTGTTTCGTTCACAATTACGATATTTGCATAACCTCACAGTTTTTCACCAACTTATTGCAGTACAGAACGCTGTATCTCGCTAAATGACATTGTTCTTTAAGGTTTCACGATGCTTGCATGCGCTTTAACGAGAATATCACAATATAGCAGTTTCGCACTTGTAACGGTAGAACACGCAGTATTTGGCTTGTTCATGCCGTTTTGTGTGCATTCACAACATATCACCTATCGCAGTTTAATACTCGCAATAAAACAACACTATCTCGTTAGATGACGTCGTTTTTTGGTAGTTTCACGACGCTACCTAGCTTAAACCAACCTAACCTAACCTAACCTTCGCACTTCTATCGTTAGAAAACGTTTTACTCGCAACTTTACAATGTTTTTTACAAGATTACGACGGTTTCATGCGCTTTCACATTAGATATCGTAGTTCCCGACTTGTAATGTTGAAAAACACTACATCTCACTAAGTGACACATTTTAATGCGGTTTTACGACGGTTGATATGTCAACCTAACCTAACATTCGCACTTGTATCTAAAGACGCTCAATTACACTGTTTCGTTCACAATTACGATATTTGCTTGACCTCACAGTTTCTCACCAACTTATTACAGTACAGAACGCTGTATCTCGCTAAATGACATCGTTCTTTAAGGTTTCACGATACTTGCATGCGCTTTACCGAGAATGTCACAACATATGTTTTGCACTTGTAACGGTACAACACGCAGTATTTGGCTTGTTCATGCCGTTTTGTGTGCTTTCACAACATTTTACCTATCGCAGTTTCGTACTCGCATTAAAACAACACTATCTCGTTAGATGACGTCGTTTTTGGTGGTTTCACGACGCTACCTAGCTTAAACTAACATAACTCAACCTAACATAACCTTCGCACATCTATCGTTAGAAAACGTTTTACTCGCTACTTTACATTGCTTTCTACAACATTACGACGGTTTCAAGCGCTTTCACATTAGATATCGCAGTTCCCAACTTGTAAAGGTGAAAAACACTGCATCTCACTAAGTGACATTGTTTAATGCGGTTTTAGCGCGGTTCATATCTTAACCTAACCTAACCTAACCTAACCTAACCTAACCCAACCTAACCTAACATAACCTAACCTAACCTAACCTAACCAAACCTAACCTAACGTAACCTAACCTAACCTAACCTAACCTAACGACGTTTGCAAGCGCTTTCACATTAGATATCGCAGTTCCCGACTTGTAATGGTGAAAACACTACATCTCACTAAGTGACATTGTTTAATGCGGTTTTACGACGGTTGATATCTCAACCTAACCTAACATTCGCACTTGTATCTAAATACGCTCAATTACACTGTTTCGTTCACAATTACGATATTTGCTTGACCTCACAGTTTCTCACCAACTTATTACAGTACAGAACGCTGTATCTCGCTAGATGACATCGTTCTTTAAGGTTTCACGACACTTGCATGCGCTTTAACGAGAATATCACAATAAAGCAGTTTCGCACTTGTAACGGCACAAGACGCAGTATCTGGCTAGTTCATGCCATTTTGTGTGCTTTCCCAATATTTCACCTATCGCAGTTTCGTACTCGCAATAAAACAACACTATCTCGTTAGATGACATCGTTTTTGGTGGTTTCACGACGCTACCTAGCTCAAAATAACCGAACCTTCGCACTTCTATCGTTAGAAAACGTTTTATTCGCTACTTTACAATGTTTTCTACAAGATTACGACGGTTTCATGCGCTTTCACATTAGATATCGCAGTTCCCGACTTGTAATGGTGGAAAACACAGCATCTCACTAAGTGACATTGTTTATTGCGGTTTTAGCGCGGTTCATATCTTAACCTAACCTAACCTTACCTAACCCAACCTAACCTAACCTAACCTAACCAAACCTTACCTAACATACCCTAACCTAACCTAACCTAACCTAACCAAACCTAACCTAACCTAACCTAACGTAACCTAACCTAACCTAACCTAACCAAACCTAACCTAACCTAACGACGTTTGCAAGCGCTTTCACATTAGATATCGCAGTTCCCGACTTGTAATGGTGAAAAACACTGCATCTCACTAAGTGACATTGTTTAATGCGGTTTTACGACGGTTCATATCTTAACCTAACCTAACATTCGCACTTGTATTAAAAAACGCTCTATTACACTGTTTCGTTCACTGTTAGGATATTTGCATAACCTCACAGTTTTTCATCAACTTATTGCAGTACAGAACGCTGTATCTCGCTAAATGACATCGTTCTTTAAGGTTTCACGATGCTTTCATGCGCTTTAACGAGAATATCACAACATAGCAGTTTCGCACTTGTAACGGTACAACACGCAGTATTTGGCTTGTTCATGCCGTTTTGTGTGCTTTCACAACATTTCACCTATCGCAGTTTCGTACTCGCAATAAAACAACACTATCTCGTTAGATGACGTCGTTTTTGGTGGTTTCACGACGCTACATAGCTTAAACTAACATAACTGAACCTAACCTAACCTTCGCACTTCTATCGTTAGAAAACGTTTTACTCGCTACTTTACATTGCTTTCTACAACATTACGACGGTTTCAAGCGCTTTCACATTAGATATCGCAGTTCCCAACTTGTATATGTGAAAAACACTGCATCTCACTAAGTGACATTGTTTAATGCGGTTTTAGCGCGGTTCATATCTTAACCTAACCTAACCTAACCCAACCTAACCTAACATACCCTAACCTAACCTAACCTAACCTAACCTAACCAAACCTACCCTAACGTAACCTAACCTAACCTAACCTAACCTAACCTAACCTAACGACGTTTGCAAGCGCTTTCACATTAGATATCGCAGTTCCCGACTTGTAATGGTGAAAACACTGCATCTCACTAAGTGACATTGTTTAATGCGGTTTTACGACGGTTAATATCTTAACCTAACCGAACATTCGTACTTGTATTGAAAAACGCTCTATTACACTGTTTCGTTCACAATTACGATATTTGCTTAACCTCACAATTTTTCACCAAGTTATTGCAGTACAGAACGCTGTATCTCGCTAAATGACATTGTTCTTTAAGGTTTCACGATGCTTGCATGTGCTTTAACGAGAATATTACAATATAGCAGTTTCGCACTTGTAACGGTAGAACACGCAGTATTTGGCTTGTTCATGCCGTTTTGTGTGCTTTCACAACATTTCACCTATCGCAGTTTAATACTCGCAATAAAACAACACTATCTCGTTAGATGACGTCCTTTTTGGTGGTCTCACGACGCTACATAGCTTAAACTAACATAACTCAAGCTAACCTTCGCACTTCTATCTTTAGAAAACGTTTTACTCGCAATTTTACAATGTTTTCTACAAGATTACGACAGTTTCATGCGCTTTCACATTAGATATCGTAGTTCCCGACTTGTAATGTTGAAAAACACTACATCTCACTAAGTGACATTGTTTAATGCGGTTTTACGACGGTTGATATCTCAACCTAACCTAACATTCGCACTTGTATCTAAATACGCTCAATTACACTGTTTCGTTCAAAATTACGATATTTGCTTGACCTCACAGTTTCTCACCAACTTATTACAATACAGAACGCTGTATCTCGCTAGATGACATCGTTCTTTAAGGTTTCACGATACTTGCATGCGCTTTAACGAGAATATCACAATAAAGCAGTTTCGCACTTGTAACGGCACAAAACGCAGTATCTGGCTAGTTCATGCCATTTTGTGTGCTTTCCCAATATTTCACCTATCGCAGTTTCGTACTCGCAATAAAACAACACTATCTCGTTAGATGACATCGTTTTTGGTGGTTTCACGACGCTACCTAGCTCAAAATAACCGAACCTTCGCACTTCTATCGTTAGAAAACGTTTTATTCGCTACTTTACAATGTTTTCTACAAGATTACGACGGTTTCATGCGCTTTCACATTAGATATCGCAGTTCCCGACTTGTAATGGTGGAAAACACAGCATCTCACTAAGTGACATTGTTTAATGCGGTTTTAGCGCGGTTCATATCTTAACCTAACCTAACCTTACCTAACCCAACCTAACCTAACCTAACCTAACCAAACCTTACCTAACATACCCTAACCTAACCTAACCTAACCTAACCAAACCTAACCTAACCTAACCTAACGTAACCTAACCTAACCTAACCTAACCAAACCTAACCTAACCTAACGACGTTTGCAAGCGCTTTCACATTAGATATCGCAGTTCCCGACTTGTAATGGTGAAAAACACTGCATCTCACTAAGTGACATTGTTTAATGCGGTTTTACGACGGTTCATATCTTAACCTAACCTAACATTCGCACTTGTATTAAAAAACGCTCTATTACACTGTTTCGTTCACTGTTAGGGTATTTGCATAACCTCACAGTTTTTCATCAACTTATTGCAGTACAGAACGCTGTATCTCGCTAAATGACATCGTTCTTTAAGGTTTCACGATGCTTTCATGCGCTTTAACGAGAATATCACAACATAGCAGTTTCGCACTTGTAACGGTACAACACGCAGTATTTGGCTTGTTCATGCCGTTTTGTGTGCTTTCACAACATTTCACCTATCGCAGTTTCGTACTCGCAATAAAACAACACTATCTCGTTAGATGACGTCGTTTTTGGTGGTTTCACGACGCTACATAGCTTAAACTAACATAACTGAACCTAACCTAACCTTCGCACTTCTATCGTTAGAAAACGTTTTACTCGCTACTTTACATTGCTTTCTACAACATTACGACGGTTTCAAGCGCTTTCACATTAGATATCGCAGTTCCCAACTTGTATATGTGAAAAACACTGCATCTCACTAAGTGACATTGTTTAATGCGGTTTTAGCGCGGTTCATATCTTAACCTAACCTAACCTAACCCAACCTAACCTAACATAACCTAACCTAACCTAACCTAACCTAACCAAACCTAACCTAACGTAACCTAACCTAACCTAACCTAACCTAACCTAACCTAACGACGTTTGCAAGCGCTTTCACATTAGATATCGCAGTTCCCGACTTGTAATGGTGAAAACACTGCATCTCACTAAGTGACATTGTTTAATGCGGTTTTACGACGGTTAATATCTTAACCTAACCTAACATTCGTACTTGTATTGAAAAACGCTCTATTACACTGTTTCGTTCACAATTACGATATTTGCATAACCTCACAGTTTTTCACCAACTTATTGCAGTACAGAACGCTGTATCTCGCTAAATGACATCGTTCTTTAAGGTTTCACGATGCTTGCATGCGCTTTAACGAGAATATCACAATATAGCAGTTTCGCACTTGTAACGGTACAACACGCAGTATCTGGCTTGTTCAAGCCGTTTTGTGTACTTTCACAACATTTCACCTATTGCAGTTTCGTACATGCAATAAAACAACGCTATCTCGTTAGATGACGTCCTTTTTGGTGGTCTCCCGACGCTACATAGCTTAAACTAACATAACTCAAGCTAACCTTCGCACTTCTATCTTTAGAAAACGTTTCACTCGACATTTTACAATGTTTTCTACAAGATTACGACGGTTTCATGCGCTTTCACATTAGATATCGTAGTTCCCGACTTGTAATGTTGAAAAACACTACATCTCACTCAGTGACATTGTTTAATGCGGTTTTACGACGGTTGATATCTCAACCTAACCTAACATTCGCACTTGTATCTAAATACGCTCAATTACACTGTTTCGTTCACAATTACGATATTTGCTTGACCTCACAGTTTCTCACCAACTTATTACAGTACAGAACGCTGTATCTCGCTAGATGACATCGTTCTTTAAGGTTTCACGATACTTGCATGAGCTTTAACGAGAATATCACAATAAAGCAGTTTCGCACTTGTAACGGCACAAGACGCAGTATCTGGCTAGTTCATGCCATTTTGTGTGCTTTCCCAATATTTCACCTATCGCAGTTTCGTACTCGCAATGAAACAACACTATCTCGTTAGATGACATCGTTTTTGGTGGTTTCACGACGCTACCTATCTCAAACTAACCGAACCTTCGCACTTTTATCGTTAGAAAACGTTTTATTCGCTACTTTACAATGTTTTCTACAAGATTACGACGGTTTCATGCGCTTTCACATTAGATATCGCAGTTCCCGACTTGTAATGGTGGAAAACACAGTATCTCACTAAGTGACATTGTTTAATGCGGTTTTAGCGCGGTTCATATCTTAACCTAACCTAACCTTACCTAACCCAACCTAACCTAACCTAACCAAACCTTACCTAACCTACCCTAACCTAACCTAACCAAACCTAACCTAACCTAACCTAACGTAACCTAACCTAACCTAACCTAACCAAACCTAACCTAACCTAACGACGTTTGCAAGCGCTTTCACATTAGATATCGCAGTTCCCGACTTGTAATGGTGAAAAACACTGCATCTCACTAAGTGACATTGTTTAATGCGGTTTTACGACGGTTCATATCTTAACCTAACCTAACATTCGCACTTGTATTAAAAAACGCTCTATTACACTGTTTCGTTCACAATTAGGATATTTGCATAACCTCACAGTTTTTCACCAACTTATTGCAGTACAGAACGCTGTATCTCGCTAAATGACATCGTTCTTTAAGGTTTCACGATACTTGCATGCGCTTTACCGAGAATGTCACAACATAGCAGTTCCGCACTTGTAACGGTACAACACGCAGTATTTGGCTTGTTCATGCCATTTTGTGTGCTTTCACAACATTTTACCTATCGCAGTTTCGTACTCGCAATAAAACAACACTATCTCGTTAGATGACGTCGTTTTTGGTGGTTTCACGACGCTACCTAGCTTAAACTAACATAACTCAACCTAACATAACCTTCGCACTTCTATCATTAGAAAACGTTTTACTCGCTACTTTACATTGCTTTCTACAACATTACGACGGTTTCAAGCGCTTTCACATTAGATATCGCAGTTCCCAACTTGTAAAGGTGAAAAACACTGCATCTCACTAAGTGACATTGTTTATTGCGGTTTTACGACGGTTCATACCTTAACCTAACGTAACCTAACCTAACCTAACCCAACCTAACCTAACATAACCTAACCTAACCTAACCTAACCTAACCAAACCTAACCTAACCTAACCTAACCTAACCTAACGACGTTTGCAAGCGCTTTCACATTAGATATCGCAGTTCCCAACTTGTAATGGTGAAAAACACTGCATCTCACTAAGTGACATTGTTTAATGCGGTTTTACGACGGTTCATATCTTAACCTAACCTAACATTCGCACTTGTATTAAAAAACGCTCTATTACACTGTTTCGTTCACAATTACGATATTTGCATAACCTCAAGGTTTTTCACCAACTTATTGCAGTACAGAACGCTGTATCTCGCTAAATGACATTGTTCTTTAAGGTTTCACGATGCTTGCATGCGCTTTAACGAGAATATCACAATATAGCAGTTTCGCACTTGTAACGGTAGAACACGCAGTATTTGGCTTGTTCATGCCGTTTTGTGTGCATTCACAACATTTCACCTATCGCAGTTTAATACTGGCAATAAAACAACACTATCTCGTTAGATGACGTCGTTTTTGGTAGTTTCACGACGCTACCTAGCTTAAACTAACCTAACCTAACCTAACCTTCGCACTTCTATCGTTAGAAAACGTTTTACTCGCAACTTTACAATGTTTTCTACTAGATTACGACGGTTTCATGCGCTTTCACATTAGATATCGTAGTTCCCGACTTGTAATGTTGAAAAACACTACATCTCACTAAGTGACATTGTTTAATGCGGTTTTACGACGGTTGATATGTCAACCTAACCTAACATTCGCACTTGTATCTAAAGACGCTCAATTACACTGTTTCGTTCACAATTACAATATTTGCTTGACCTCACAGTTTCTCACCAACTTATTACAGTACAGAACGCTGTATCTCGCTAAATGACATCGTTCTTTAAGGTTTCACGATACTTGCATGCGCTTTACCGAGAATGTCACAACATAACAGTTTCGCACTTGTAACGGTACAACACGCAGTATTTGGCTTGTTCATGCCGTTTTGTGTGCTTTCACAACATTTTACCTATCGCAGTTTCGTACTCGCATTAAAACAACACTATCTCGTTAGATGACGTCGTTTTTGGTGGTTTCACGACGCTACCTAGCTTAAACTAACATAACTCAACCTAACATAACCTTCGCACTTCTATCGTTAGAAAACGTTTTACTCGCTACTTTACATTGCTTTCAACAACATTACGACGGTTTCAAGCGCTTTCACATTAGATATCGCAGTTCCCAACTTGTAAAGGTGAAAAACACTGCATCTCACTAAGTGACATTGTTTAATGCGGTTTTAGCGCGGTTCATATCTTAACCTAACCTAACCTAACCTAACCTAACCTAACCTAACCAAACCTAACCTAACGTAACGTAACCTAACCTAACCTAACCTAACGACGTTTGCAAGCGCTTTCACATTAGATATCGCAGTTCCCGACTTGTAATGGTGAAAACACTGCATCTCACTAAGTGACATTGTTTAATGCGATTTTACGACGGTTCATATCTTAACCTAACCTAACATTCGTACTTGTATTGCAAAACGCTCTATTACACTGTTTCGTTCACAATTACGATATTTGCATAACCTCACAGTTTTTCACCAACTTATTGCAGTACAGAACGCTGTATCTCGCTAAATGACATCGTTCTTTAAGGTTTCACGCTGCTTGCATGCGCTTTAACGAGAATATCACATTATAGCAGTTTCGCACTTGTAACGGTACAACACGCAGTATCTGGCTTGTTCAAGCCGTTTTGTGTACTTTCACAACATTTCACCTATTGCAGTTTCGTACATGCAATAAAACAACACTATCTCGTTAGATGACGTCCTTTTTGGTGGTCTCACGACGCTACATAGCTTAAACTAACATAACTCAAGCTAACCTTCGCACTTCTATCTTTAGAAAACGTTTTACTCGCAATTTTACAATGTTTTCTACAAGATTACGACGGTTTCATGCGCTTTCACATTAGATATCGTAGTTCCCGACTTGTAATGTTGAAAAACACTACATCTCACTAAGTGACATTGTTTAATGCGGTTTTACGACGGTTCATATCTTAACCTAACCTAACATTCGTACTTGTATTGAAAAACGCTCTATTACACTGTTTCGTTCACAATTACGATATTTGCATAACCTCACAGTTTTTCACCAACTTATTGCAGTACAGAACGCTGTATCTCGCTAAATGACATCGTTCTTTAAGGTTTCACGATGCTTGCATGCGCTTTAACGAGAATATCACATTATAGCAGTTTCGCACTTGTAACGGTACAACACGCAGTATCTGGCTAGTTCATGCCATTTTGTGTGCTTTCCCAATATTTCACCTATCGCAGTTTCGTACTCGCAATAAAACAACACTATCTCGTTAGATGACATCGTTTTTGGTGGTTTCACGACGCTACCTAGCTCAAACTAACCGAACCTTCGCACTTCTATCGTTAGAAAACGTTTTGTTCGCTACTTTACAATGTTTTCTACAAGATTACGACGGTTTCATGCGCTTTCACATTAGATATCGCAGTTCCCGACTTGTAATGGTGGAAAACACAGCATCTCACTAAGTGACATTGTTTAATGCGGTTTTACGACGGTTGATATCTCAACCTAACCTAACATTCGCACTTGTATCTAAATACGCTCAATTACACTGTTTCGTTCACAATTACGATATTTGCTTGACTTCACAGTTTCTCACCAACTTATTACAGTACAGAACGCTGTATCTCGCTAGATGAAATCGTTCTTTAAGGTTTCACGATACTTGCATGCGCTTTAACGAGAATATCACAATAAAGCAGTTTCGCACTTGTAACGGCACAAGACGCAGTATCTGGCTAGTTCATGCCATTTTGTGTGCTTTCCCAATATTTCACCTATCGCAGTTTCGTACTCGCAATAAAACAACACTATCTCGTTAGATGACATCGTTTTTGGTGGTTTCACGACGCTACCTAGCTCAAACTAACCGAACCTTCGCACTTCTATCGTTAGAAAACGTTTTATTCGCTACTTTACAATGTTTTCTACAAGATTACGACGGTTTCATGCGCTTTCACATTAGATATCGCAGTTTCCGACTTGTAATGGTGGAAAACACAGCATCTCACTGACATTGTTTAATGCGGTTTTAGCGCGGTTCATATCTTAACCTAACCTAACCTTACCTAACCCAACCTAACCTAACCTAACCAAACCTTACCTAACCTACCCTAACCTATCCTAACCTAACCTAACCAAACCTAACCTAACCTAACCTAACCTAACGTAACCTAACCTAACCTAACCTAACCAAACCTAACCTAACCTAACGACGTTTGCAAGCGCTTTCACATTAGATATCGCAGTTCCCGACTTGTAATGGTGAAAAACACTGCATCGCACTAAGTGACATTGTTTAATGCGGTTTTACGACGGTTCATATCTTAACCTAACCTAACATTCGCACTTGTATTAAAAAACGCTCTATTACACTGTTTCGTTCACAATTAGGATATTTGCATAACCTCACAGTTTTTCACCAACTTATTGCAGTACAGAACGCTGTATCTCGCTAAATGACATCGTTCTTTAAGGTTTCACGATGCTTTCATGCGCTTTAACGAGAATATCACAACATAGCAGTTTCGCACTTGTAACGGTACAACACGCAGTATTTGGCTTGTTCATGCCGTTTTGTGTGCTTTCACAACATTTCACCTATCGCAGTTTCGTACTCGCAATAAAACAACACTATCTCGTTAGATGACGTTGTTTTTGGTAGTTGCACGACGCTACCTAGCTTAAACTAACATAACTCAACCTAACATAACCTTCGCACTTCTATCGTTAGAAAACGTTTTACTCGCTACTTTACATTGCTTTCTACAACATTATGACGGTTTCAAGCGCTTTCACATTAGATATCACAGTTCTCAACTTGTAAAGATTAAAAACACTGCATCTCAATAAGTGACTTTGTTTAATGCGGTTTTACGACGGTTCATACCTTAACCTAACGTAACCTAACCTAACCTAACCTAACCTTACCTAACCTAACCTAACCTAACCCAACCCAACCCAACCTAACCTAACCTAAGCTAACCTAACCTAAGCTAACCAAACCTAACCTAACCTAACTTAACCTAACCTAACGTAACCTAACCTAACCTAACCTAACCTAACCACACCCAACCCAACCCAACCTAACCTAACCTAAGCTAACCTAACCTAAGCTAACCAAACCTAACCTAACCTAACTTAACCTAACCTAACGTAACCAAACCTAACCTAACCTATTCTAACGTAACCTAACCTTACCTGACCTAACCTAACCTAACGTAACCTAACCTAACCTAACATAACCTAACGTAACCTAACCTAACCTAACCTAACCTAACCCAACCTAACCCAACCCAACCCAACCCAACAACACCAAACCCAACCTAACCTAACCTAACCTAACCTTACCTAACCAAATTATCCTTACCTAACCTAACCTAACCTAACGTAACCTAACCTAACCTAACCTAACGTAACCTAACCTAACCTAACCTAACCTAACCCAACCTAACCTAACCTAACCTAACCTAACCCAACTCAACCCAACCTAACCTAACCTAACCTAACCTAACCTAACCTAACCAAACCTAACCTAACCTAACCTAACCTAACCTAACCTAACCTAACCTAACCTAACCTAACGACGTTTGCAAGCGCTTTCACATTAGATATCGCAGTTCCCGACTCGTAATGGTGAAAAACACTGCATCTCACTAAGTGACATTGATTAATGCGGTTTTACGACGGTTCTCATATCTTAACCTAACCTAACATTCGCACTTGTATTAAAAAACGCTCTATTACACTGTTTCGTTCACAATTAGGATATTTGCATAACCTCACAGTTTTTCACCAACTTATTGCAGTACAGAACGCTGTATCTCGCTAAATGACATTGTTCTTTAAGGTTTCACGATGCTTGCATGCGCTTTAACGAGAATATCACAATATAGCAGTTTCGCACTTGTAACGGTAGAACACGCAGTATTTGGCTTGTTCATGCCGTTTTGTGTGCTTTCACAACATTTCACCTATCGCAGTTTAATACTCGCTATAAAACAACACTATCTCGTTAGATGACGTCGTTTTTGGTAGTTTCACGACGCTACCTAGCTTAAACTAACCTAACCTAACCTAACCTTCGCACTTCTATCGTTAGAAAACGTTTTACTCGCCACTATACAATGTTTTCTACAAGATTACGACGGTTTCAAGCGCTTTCACATTAGATATCGCAGTTCCCAACTTGTAAAGGTGAAAAACACTGCATCTCACTAAGTGACATTGTTTATTGCGGTTTTACGACGGTTCATACCTTAACCTAACGTAACCTAACCTAACCTAACCCAACCTAACCTAACATAACCTAACCTAACCTAACCTAACCTAACCAAACCTAACCTAACCTAACCTAACCTAACCTAACCTAACGACGTTTGCAAGCGCTTTCACATTAGATATCGCAGTTCCCAACTTGTAATGGTGAAAAACACTGCATCTCACTAAGTGACATTGATTAATGCGGTTTTACGACGGTTCTCATATCTTAACCTAACCTAACATTCGCACTTGTATTAAAAAACGCTCTATTACACTGTTTCGTTCACAATTAGGATATTTGCATAACCTCACAGTTTTTCACCAACTTATTGCAGTACAGAACGCTGTATCTCGCTAAATGACATCGTTCTTTAAGGTTTCACGATGCTTGCATGCGCTTTAACGAGAATATCACAATATAGCAGTTTCGCACTTGTAACGGTACAACACGCAGTATTTGGCTTGTTCATGCCGTTTTGTGTACTTTCACAACATTTCACCTATTGCAGTTTCGTACATGCAATAAAACAACACTATCTCGTTAGATGACGTCCTTTTTGGTGGTCTCACGACGCTACATAGCTTAAACTAACATAACTCAAGCTAACCTTCGCACTTCTATCTTTAGAAAACGTTTTACTCGCAATTTTACAATGTTTTCTACAAGATTACGACGGTTTCATGCGCTTTCACATTAGATATCGTAGTTCCCGACTTGTAATGTTGAAAAACACTACATCTCACTAAGTGACATTGTTTAATGCGGTTTTACGACGGTTGATATCTCAACCTAACCTAACATTCGCACTTGTATCTAAGTACGCTCAATTACACTGTTTCGTTCACAATTACGATATTTGCTTGACCTCACAGTTTCTCACCAACTTATTACAGTACAGAACGCTGTATCTCGCTAGATGACATCGTTCTTTAAGGTTTCACGATACTTGCATGCGCTTTTACGAGAATATCACAATAAAGCAGTTTCGCACTTGTAACGGCACAAGACGCAGTATCTGGCTAGTTCATGCCATTTTGTGTGCTTTCCCAATATTTCACCTATCGCAGTTTCGTACTCGCAATAAAACAACACTATCTCGTTAGATGACATCGTTTTTGGTGGTTTCACGACGCTACCTAGCTCAAACTAACCGAACCTTCGCACTTCTATCGTTAGAAAACGTTTTATTCGCTACTTTACAATGTTTTCTACAAGATTACGACGGTTTCATGCGCTTTCACATTAGATATCGCAGTTCCCGACTTGTAATGGTGGAAAACACAGCATCTCACTAAGTGACATTGTTTAATGCGGTTTTAGCGCGGTTCATTTCTTAACCTAACCTAACCTTACCTAACCCAACCTAACCTAACCTAACCTAACCAAACCTTACCTAACATACCCTAACCTAACCTAACCTAACCTAACCTAACCTAACGTAACCTAACCTAACCTAACCTAACCAAACCTAACCTAACCTAACGACGTTTGCAAGCGCTTTCACATTAGATATCGCAGTTCCCGACTTGTAATGGTGAAAAACACTGCATCTCACTAAGTGACATTGTTTAATGCGGTTTTACGACGGTTCATATCTTAACCTAACCTAACATTCGCACTTTTATTAAAAAACGCTCTATTACACTGTTTCGTTCACTGTTAGGATATTTGCATAACCTCACAGTTTTTCACCAACTTATTGCAGTACAGAACGCTGTATCTCGCTAAATGACATCGTTCTTTAAGGTTTCACGATGCTTTCATGCGCTTTAACGAGAATATCACAACATAGCAGTTTCGCACTTGTAACGGTACAACACGCAGTATTTGGCTTGTTCATGCCGTTTTGTGTGCTTTCACAACATTTTACCTATCGCAGTTTCGTACTCGCATTAAAACAACACTATCTCGTTAGATGACGTCGTTTTTGGTGGTTTCACGACGCTACCTAGCTTAAACTAACATAACTCAACCTAACATAACCTTCGCACTTCTATCGTTAGAAAACGTTTTACTCGCTACTTTACATTGCTTTCTACAACATTACGACGGTTTCAAGCGCTTTCACATTAGATATCGCAGTTCCCAACTTGTAAAGGTGAAAAACACTGCATCTCACTGACATTGTTTAATGCGGTTTTAGCGCGGTTCATATCTTAACCTAACCTAACCTAACCTAACCTAACCTAACCCAACCTAACCTAACATAACCTAACCTCACCTAACCTAACCAAACCTAACCTAACGTAACCTAACCTAACCTAACCTAACCTAACCTAACGACGTTTGCAAGCGCTTTCACATTAGATATCGCAGTTCCCGACTTGTAATGGTGAAAACACTGCATCTCACTAAGTGACATTGTTTAATGCGGTTTTACGACGGTTCATATCTTAACCTAACCTAACATTCGTACTTGTATTGAAAAACGCTCTATTACACTGTTTCGTTCACAATTACGATATTTGCATAACCTCACAGTTTTTCACCAACTTATTGCAGTACAGAACGCTGTATCTCGCTAAATGACATCGTTATTTAAGGTTTCACGATGCTTGCATGCGCTTTAACGAGAATATCACATTATAGCAGTTTCGCACCTTAACGGTACAACACGCAGTATCTGGCTTGTTCAAGCCGTTTTGTGTACTTTCACAACATTTCACCTATTGCAGTTTCGTACATGCAATAAAACAACACTATCTCGTTAGATGACGTCCTTTTTGGTGGTCTCACGACGCTACATAGCTTAAACTAACATAACTCAAGCTAACCTTCGCACTTCTATCTTTAGAAAACGTTTTACTCGCAATTTTACAATGTTTTCTACAAGATTACGACGGTTTCATGCGCTTTCACATTAGATATCGTAGTTCCCGACTTGTAATGTTGAAAAACACTACATCTCACTAAGTGACATTGTTTAATGCGGTTTTACGACGGTTGATATCTCAACCTAACCTAACATTCGCACTTGTATCTAAATACGCTCAATTACACTGTTTCGTTCACAATTACGATATTTGCTTGACCTCACAGTTTCTCGCCAACTTATTACAGTACAGAACGCTGTATCTCGCTAGATGACATCGTTCTTTAAGGTTTCACGATACTTGCATGCGCTTTAACGAGAATATCACAATAAAGCAGTTTCGCACTTGTAACGGCACAAGACGCAGTATCTGGCTAGTTCATGCCATTTTGTGTGCTTTCCCAATATTTCACCTATCGCAGTTTCGTACTCGCAATAAAACAACACTATCTCGTTAGATGACATCGTTTTTGGTGGTTTCACGACGCTACCTAGCTCAAACTAACCGAACCTTCGCACTTCTATCGTTAGAAAACGTTTTATTCGCTACTTTACAATGTTTTCTACAAGATTACGACGGTTTCATGCGCTTTCACATTAGATATCGCAGTTCCCGACTTGTAATGGTGGAAAACACAGCATCTCACTAAGTGACATTGTTTAATGCGGTTTTAGCGCGGTTCATATCTTAACCTAACCTAACCTTACCTAACCCAACCTAACCTAACCTAACCTAACCAAACCTTACCTAACATACCCTAACCTAACCTAACCTAACCTAACCTAACCTAACGTAACCTAACCTAACCTAACCTAACCAAACCTAACCTAACCTAACGACGTTTGCAAGCGCTTTCACATTAGATATCGCAGTTCCCGACTTGTAATGGTGAAAAACACTGCATCTCACTAAGTGACATTGTTTAATGCGGTTTTACGACGGTTCATATCTTAACCTAACCTAACATTCGCACTTTTATTAAAAAACGCTCTATTACACTGTTTCGTTCACTGTTAGGATATTTGCATAACCTCACAGTTTTTCACCAACTTATTGCAGTACAGAACGCTGTATCTCGCTAAATGACATCGTTCTTTAAGGTTTCACGATGCTTTCATGCGCTTTAACGAGAATATCACAACATAGCAGTTTCGCACTTGTAACGGTACAACACGCAGTATTTGGCTTGTTCATGCCGTTTTGTGTGCTTTCACAACATTTCACCTATCGCAGTTTCGTACTCGCAATAAAACAACACTATCTCGTTAGATGACGTTGTTTTTGGTAGTTGCACGACGCTACCTAGCTTAAACTAACATAACTCAACCTAACATAACCTTCGCACTTCTATCGTTAGAAAACGTTTTACTCGCTACTTTACATTGCTTTCTACAACATTATGACGGTTTCAAGCGCTTTCACAGTAGATATCACAGTTCTCAACTTGTAAAGGTGAAAAACACTGCATCTCACTAAGTGACTTTGTTTAATGCGGTTTTACGACGGTTCATACCTTAACCTAACGTAACCTAACCTAACCTAACCTAACCTTACCTAACCTAACCTAACCCAACCCAACCCAACCTAACCTAACCTAAGCTAACCTAACCTAAGCTAACCAAACCTAACCTAACCTAACTTAACCTAACCTAACGTAACCTAACCTAACCTAACCTATTCTAACGTAACCTAACCTAACCTAACCTAACCTAACCACACCCAACCCAACCCAACCTAACCTAACCTAAGCTAACCTAACCTAAGCTAACCAAACCTAACCTAACCTAACCTAACGTAACCTAACCTAACCTAACCTATTCTAACGTAACCTAACCTTACCTGACCTAACCTAACCTAACGTAACCTAACCTAACCTAACATAACCTAACGTAACCTAACCTAACCTAACCTAACGTAACCTAACCTAACCTAACCTAACCCAACCTAACCCAACCCAACCCAACCCAACAACACCAAACCCAACCTAACCTAACCTAACCTAACCTTACCTAACCAAATTATCCTTACCTAACGTAACCTAACCTAACGTAACCTAACCTAACCTAACCTAACGTAACCTAACCTAACCTAACGTAACCTAACCTAACCTAACCTAACCCAACCTAACCTAACCTAACCTAACCTAACCCAACTCAACCCAACCTAACCTAACCTAACCTAACCAAACCTAACCTAACCTAACCTAACCTAACCTAACCTAACCTAACCTAACCTAACGACGGTTGCAAGCGCTTTCACATTAAATATCGCAGTTCCCCACTTTTAATGGTGAAAAACACTGCATCTCAATAATTGACATTGTTTAATGCGGTTTTACGACGGTTCATATCTTAACCTAACCTAACATTCGCACTTGTATCTAAAAACGCTCTATTACACTGTTTTGTTCACAATTACGATATTTGCATAACCTCACAGTTTTTCACCAACTTATTGCAGTACAGAACGCTGTATCTCGCTAAATGACATTGTTCTTTAAGGTTTCACGATGCTTGCATGCACTTTAACGAGAATATCACAATATAGCAGTTTCGCACTTGTAACGGTAGAACACGCAGTATTTGGCTTGTTCATGCCGTTTTGTGTGCTTTCACAACATTTCACCTATCGCAGTTTAATACTCGCTATAAAACAACACTATCTCGTTAGATGACGTCGTTTTTGGTAGTTTCACGACGCTACCTAGCTTAAACTAACCTAACCTAACCTAACCTTCGCACTTCTATCGTTAGAAAACGTTTTACTCGCCACTTTACAATGTTCTACAAGATTACGACGGTTTCATGCGCTTTCACATTAGATAACGTAGTTCCCGACTTGTAATATTGAAAAACACTACATCTCACTAAGTGACATTGTTTAATGCGGTTTTACGACGGTTGATATGTCAACCTAACCTAACATTCGCACTTGTATCTAAAGACGCTCAATTACACTGTTTCGTTCACAATTACGATATTTGCTTGACCTCACAGTTTCTCACCAACTTATTACAGTACAGAACGCTGTATCTCGCTAAATGACATCGTTCTTTAAGGTTTCACGATACTTGCATGCGCTTTACCGAGAATGTCACAACATAGCAGTTTCGCACTTGTAACGGTACAACACACAGTATTTGGCTCTTTCATGCCGTTTTGTGTGCTTTCACAACATTTTACCTATCGCAGTTTCGTACTCGCAATAAAACAACACTATCTCGTTAGATGACGTCGTTTTTGGTGGTTTCACGACGCTACCTAGCTTAAACTAACATAACTCAACCTAACATAACCTTCGCACTTCTATCTTTAGAAAACGTTTTACTCGCAATTTTACAATGTTTTCTACAAGATTACGACGGTTTCATGCGCTTTCACATTAGATATCGTAGTTCCCGACTTGTAATGTTGAAAAACACTACATCTCACTAAGTGACATTGTTTAATGCGGTTTTACGACGGTTGATATCTCAACCTAACCTAACATTCGCACTTGTATCTAAATACGCTCAATTACACTGTTTCGTTCACAATTACGATATTTGCTTGACCTCACAGTTTCTCACCAACTTATTACAGTACAGAACGCTGTATCTCGCTAGATGACATCGTTCTTTAAGGTTTCACGATACTTGCATGCGCTTTAACGAGAATATCACAATAAAGCAGTTTCGCACTTGTAACGGCACAAGACGCAGTATCTGGCTAGTTCATGCCATTTTGTGTGCTTTCCCAATATTTCACCTATCGCAGTTTCGTACTCGCAATAAAACAACACTATCTCGTTAGATGACATCGTTTTTGGTGGTTTCACGACGCTACCTAGCTCAAACTAACCGAACCTTCGCACTTCTATCGTTAGAAAACGTTTTATTCGCTACTTTACAATGTTTTCTACAAGATTACGACGGTTTCATGCGTTTTCACATTAGATATCGCAGTTTCCGACTTGTAATGGTGGAAAACACAGCATCTCACTAAGTGACATTGTTTAATGCGGTTTTAGCGCGGTTCATATCTTAACCTAACCTAACCTTACCTAACCCAACCTAACCTAACCTAACCTAACCAAACCTTACCTAACATACCCTAACCTAACCTAACCTAACCTAACCTAACGTAACCTAACCTAACCTAACCTAACCAAACCTAACCTAACCTAACGACGTTTGCAAGCGCTTTCACATTAGATATCGCAGTTCCCGACTTGTAATGGTGAAAAACACTGCATCTCACTAAGTGACATTGTTTAATGCGGTTTTACGACGGTTCATATCTTAACCTAACCTAACATTCGCACTTTTATTAAAAAACGCTCTATTACACTGTTTCGTTCACTGTTAGGATATTTGCATAACCTCACAGTTTTTCACCAACTTATTGCAGTACAGAACGCTGTATCTCGCTAAATGACATCGTTCTTTAAGGTTTCACGATGCTTTCATGCGCTTTAACGAGAATATCACAACATAGCAGTTTCGCACTTGTAACGGTACAACACGCAGTATTTGGCTTGTTCATGCCGTTTTGTGTGCTTTCACAACATTTCACCTATCGCAGTTTCGTACTCGCAATAAAACAACACTATCTCGTTAGATGACGTTGTTTTTGGTAGTTGCACGACGCTACCTAGCTTAAACTAACATAACTCAACCTAACATAACCTTCGCACTTCTATCGTTAGAAAACGTTTTACTCGCTACTTTACATTGCTTTCTATAACATTATGACGGTTTCAAGCGCTTTCACAGTAGATATCACAGTTCTCAACTTGTAAAGGTGAAAAACACTGCATCTCACTAAGTGACTTTGTTTAATGCGGTTTTACGACGGTTCATACCTTAACCTAACGTAACCTAACCTAACCTAACCTAACCTTACCTAACCTAACCTAACCTAACCCAACCCAACCCAACCTAATCTAACCTAAGCTAACCTAACCTAAGCTAACCAAACCTAACCTAACCTAACTTAACCTAACCTAACGTAACCTAACCTAACCTAACCTATTCTAACGTAACCTAACCTAACCTAACCTAACCTAACCACACCCAACCCAACCCAACCTAACCTAACCTAAGCTAACCTAACCTAAGCTAACCAAACCTAACCTAACCTAACCTAACGTAACCTAACCTAACCTAACCTATTCTAACGTAACCTAACCTTACCTGACCTAACCTAACCTAACGTAACCTAACCTAACCTAACATAACCTACGTAACCTAACCTAACCTAACCTAACGTAACCTAACCTAACCTAACCTAACCCAACCTAACCCAACCCAACCCAACCCAACACCAAACCCAACCTAACCTAACCTAACCTAACCTTACCTAACCAAATTATCCTTACCTAACGTAACCTAACCTAACGTAACCTAACCTAACCTAACCTAACGTAACCTAACCTAACCTAACGTAACCTAACCTAACCTAACCTAACCCAACCTAACCTAACCTAACCTAACCTAACCCAACTCAACCCAACCTAACCTAACCTAACCTAACCAAACCTAACCTAACCTAACCTAACCTAACCTAACCTAACCTAACCTAACCTAACCTAACGACGGTTGCAAGCGCTTTCACATTAAATATCGCAGTTCCCCACTTTTAATGGTGAAAAACACTGCATCTCAATAATTGACATTGTTTAATGCGGTTTTACGACGGTTCATATCTTAACCTAACCTAACATTCGCACTTGTATCTAAAAACGCTCTATTACACTGTTTCGTTCACAATTACGATATTTGCATAACCTCACAGTTTTTCACCAACTTATTGCAGTACAGAACGCTGTATCTCGCTAAATGACATTGTTCTTTAAGGTTTCACGATGCTTGCATGCACTTTAACGAGAATATCACAATATAGCAGTTTCGCACTTGTAACGGTAGAACACGCAGTATTTGGCTTGTTCATGCCGTTTTGTGTGCTTTCACAACATTTCACCTATCGCAGTTTAATACTCGCTATAAAACAACACTATCTCGTTAGATGACGTCGTTTTTGGTAGTTTCACGACGCTACCTAGCTTAAACTAACCTAACCTAACCTAACCTTCGCACTTCTATCGTTAGAAAACGTTTTACTCGCCACTTTACAATGTTCTACAAGATTACGACGGTTTCATGCGCTTTCACATTAGATAACGTAGTTCCCGACTTGTAATATTGAAAAACACTACATCTCACTAAGTGACATTGTTTAATGCGGTTTTACGACGGTTGATATGTCAACCTAACCTAACATTCGCACTTGTATCTAAAGACGCTCAATTACACTGTTTCGTTCACAATTACGATATTTGCTTGACCTCACAGTTTCTCACCAACTTATTACAGTACAGAACGCTGTATCTCGCTAAATGACATCGTTCTTTAAGGTTTCACGATACTTGCATGCGCTTTACCGAGAATGTCACAACATAGCAGTTTCGCACTTGTAACGGTACAACACGCAGTATTTGGCTCTTTCATGCCGTTTTGTGTGCTTTCACAACATTTTACCTATCG
>NW_027464624.1:1250000-1277500 GCF_043290135.1 Rhipicephalus microplus | reverse complement strand
CTTTACAATGTTTTTTACAAGATTACGACGGTTTCATGCGCTTTCACATTAGATATCGTAGTTCCCGACTTGTAATGTTGAAAAACACTACATCTCACTAAGTGACACATTTTAATGCGGTTTTACGACGGTTGATATGTCAACCTAACCTAACATTCGCACTTGTATCTAAAGACGCTCAATTACACTGTTTCGTTCACAATTACGATATTTGCTTGACCTCACAGTTTCTCACCAACTTATTACAGTACAGAACGCTGTATCTCGCTAAATGACATCGTTCTTTAAGGTTTCACGATACTTGCATGCGCTTTACCGAGAATGTCACAACATATGTTTTGCACTTGTAACGGTACAACACGCAGTATTTGGCTTGTTCATGCCGTTTTGTGTGCTTTCACAACATTTTACCTATCGCAGTTTCGTACTCGCATTAAAACAACACTATCTCGTTAGATGACGTCGTTTTTGGTGGTTTCACGACGCTACCTAGCTTAAACTAACATAACTCAACCTAATATAACCTTCGCACTTCTATCGTTAGAAAACGTTTTACTCGCTACTTTACATTGCTTTCTACAACATTACGACGGTTTCAAGCGCTTTCACATTAGATATCGCAGTTCCCAACTTGTAAAGGTGAAAAACACTGCATCTCACTAAGTGACATTGTTTAATGCGGTTTTAGCGCGGTTCATATCTTAACCTAACCTAACCTAACCTAACCTAACCTAACCCAACCTAACCTAACATAACCTAACCTAACCTAACCTAACCTAACCAAACCTAACCTAACGTAACCTAACCTAACCTAACCTAACCTAACCTAACGACGTTTGCAAGCGCTTTCACATTAGATATCGCAGTTCCCGACTTGTAATGGTGAAAACACTGCATCTCACTAAGTGACATTGTTTAATGCGGTTTTACGACGGTTCATATCTTAACCTAACCTAACATTCGTACTTGTATTGAAAAACGCTCTATTACACTGTTTCGTTCACAATTACGATATTTGCATAACCTCACAGTTTTTCACCAACTTATTGCAGTACAGAACGCTGTATCTCGCTAAATGACATCGTTCTTTAAGGTTTCACGATGCTTGCATGCGCTTTAACGAGAATTTCACATTATAGCAGTTTCGCACTTGTAACGGTACAACACGCCGTATCTGGCTTGTTCAAGCCGTTTTGTGTACTTTCACAACATTTCACCTATTGCAGTTTCGTACATGCAATAAAACAACACTATCTCGTTAGACGACGTCCTTTTTGGTGGTCTCACGACGCTACATAGCTTAAACTAACATAACTCAAGCTAACCTTCGCACTTCTATCTTTAGAAAACATTTTACTCGCAATTTTACAATGTTTTTTACAAGATTACGACGGTTTCATGCGCTTTCACATTAGATATCGTAGTTCCCGACTTGTAATGTTGAAAAACACTACATCTCACTAAGTGACATTGTTTAATGCGCTTTTACGACGGTTGATATCTCAACCTAACCTAACATTCGCACTTGTATCTAAATACGCTCAATTACACTGTTTCGTTCACATATACGATATTTGCTTGACCTCACAGTTTCTCACCAACTTATTACAGTACAGAACGCTGTATCTCGCTAAATGACATCGTTCTTTAAGGTTTCACGATACTTGCATGCGCTTTAACGAAAATATCACAATAAAGCAGTTTCGCACTTGTAACGGCACAAGACGCAGTATCTGGCTAGTTCATGCCGTTTTGTGTGCTTTCACAACATTTCACCTATCGCAGTTTCGTACTCGCAATAAAACAACACTATCTCGTTAAATGACGTTGTTTTTGGTAGTTGCACGACGCTACCTAGCTTAAGCTAACATAACTCAACCTAACATAACCTTCGCACTTCTATCGTTAGAAAACGTTTTACTCGCTACTTTACATTGCTTTCTACAACATTATGACGGTTTCAAGCGCTTTCACATTAGATATCACAGTTCTCAACTTGTAAAGGTGAAAAACACTGCATCTCACTAAGTGACATTGTTTAATGCGGTTTTACGACGGTTCATACCTTAACCTAACGTAACCTAACCTAACCTAACCTTACCTAACCTAACCTAACCTAACCTAACCTAACCCAACCCAACCCAACCTAACCTAACCTAACCTAACCTAAACTAACCTAACCCAACCTAACCTAACCTAACCTAACCCAACCTAACCCAACCCAACCCAACCTAACCTAACCTAAGCTAACCTAACCTAAGCTAACCAAACCTAACCTAACCTAACTTAACCTAACCTAACGTAACCTAACCTAACCTAACCTATTCTAACGTAACCTAACCTTACCTGACCTAACCTAACCTAACGTAACCTAACCTAACCTAACATAACGTAACCTAACCTAACCTAACCTAACGTAACCTAACCTAACCTAACCCAACCTAACCCAACCCAACCCAACCCAACAACACCCAACCCAACCTAACCTAACCTAACCAAATTATCCTTACCTAACCTAACCTAACCTAACGTAACCTAACCTAACCTAACCTAACGTAACCTAACCTAACCTAACGTAACCTAACCTAACCTAACCTAACCTAACCCAACCTAACCTAACCTAACCCAACTCAACCCAACCTAACCTAATCTATCCTAACCTAACCTAACCTAACCAAACCTAACCTAACCTAACCTAACCTAACCTAACGACGGTTGCAAGCGCTTTCACATTAAATATCGCAGTTCCCCACTTTTAATGGTGAAAAACACTGCATCTCAGTAATTGACATTGTTTAATGCGGTTTTACGACGGTACATATCTTAACCTAACCTAACATTCGCACTTGTATCTAAAAACGCTCTATTACACTGTTTTGTTCACAATTACGATATTTGCATAACCTCACAGTTTTTCACCAACTTATTGCAGTACAGAACGCTGTATCTCGCTAAATGACATTGTTCTTTAAGGTTTCACGATGCTTGCATGCGCTTTAACGAGAATATCACAATATAGCAGTTTCGCACTTGTAACGGTAGAACACGCAGTATTTGGCTTGTTCATGCCGTTTTGTGTGCTTTCACAACATTTCACCTATCGCAGTTTAATACTCGCTATAAAACAACACTATCTCGTTAGATGACATCGTTTTTGGTGGTTTCACGACGCTACCTAGCTCAAACTAACCGAACCTTCGCACTTCTATCGTTAGAAAACGTTTTATTCGCTACTTTACAATGTTTTCTACAAGATTACGACGGTTTCATGCGCTTTCACATTAGATATCGCAGTTCCCGACTTGTAATGGTGGAAAACACAGCATCTCACTAAGTGACATTGTTTAATGCGGTTTTAGCGCGGTTCATATCTTAACCTAACCTAACCTTACCTAACCCAACCTAACCTAACCTAACCTAACCAAACCTTACCTAACATACCCTAACCTAACCTAACCTAACCTAACCTAACCTAACGTAACCTAACCTAACCTAACCTAACCAAACCTAACCTAACCTAACGACGTTTGCAAGCGCTTTCACATTAGATATCGCAGTTCCCGACTTGTAATGGTGAAAAACACTGCATCTCACTAAGTGACATTGTTTAATGCGGTTTTACGACGGTTCATATCTTAACCTAACCTAACATTCGCACTTTTATTAAAAAACGCTCTATTACACTGTTTCGTTCACTGTTAGGATATTTGCATAACCTCACAGTTTTTCACCAACTTATTGCAGTACAGAACGCTGTATCTCGCTAAATGACATCGTTCTTTAAGGTTTCACGATGCTTTCATGCGCTTTAACGAGAATATCACAACATAGCAGTTTCGCACTTGTAACGGTACAACACGCAGTATTTGGCTTGTTCATGCCGTTTTGTGTGCTTTCACAACATTTCACCTATCGCAGTTTCGTACTCGCAATAAAACAACACTATCTCGTTAGATGACGTTGTTTTTGGTAGTTGCACGACGCTACCTAGCTTAAACTAACATAACTCAACCTAACATAACCTTCGCACTTCTATCGTTAGAAAACGTTTTACTCGCTACTTTACATTGCTTTCTACAACATTATGACGGTTTCAAGCGCTTTCACAGTAGATATCACAGTTCTCAACTTGTAAAGGTGAAAAACACTGCATCTCACTAAGTGACTTTGTTTAATGCGGTTTTACGACGGTTCATACCTTAACCTAACGTAACCTAACCTAACCTAACCTAACCTTACCTAACCTAACCTAACCCAACCCAACCCAACCTAACCTAACCTAAGCTAACCTAACCTAAGCTAACCAAACCTAACCTAACCTAACTTAACCTAACCTAACGTAACCTAACCTAACCTAACCTATTCTAACGTAACCTAACCTAACCTAACCTAACCTAACCACACCCAACCCAACCCAACCTAACCTAACCTAAGCTAACCTAACCTAAGCTAACCAAACCTAACCTAACCTAACCTAACGTAACCTAACCTAACCTAACCTATTCTAACGTAACCTAACCTTACCTGACCTAACCTAACCTAACGTAACCTAACCTAACCTAACATAACCTAACGTAACCTAACCTAACCTAACCTAACGTAACCTAACCTAACCTAACCTAACCCAACCTAACCCAACCCAACCCAACCCAACAACACCAAACCCAACCTAACCTAACCTAACCTAACCTTACCTAACCAAATTATCCTTACCTAACGTAACCTAACCTAACGTAACCTAACCTAACCTAACCTAACGTAACCTAACCTAACCTAACGTAACCTAACCTAACCTAACCTAACCCAACCTAACCTAACCTAACCTAACCTAACCCAACTCAACCCAACCTAACCTAACCTAACCTAACCAAACCTAACCTAACCTAACCTAACCTAACCTAACCTAACCTAACCTAACCTAACGACGGTTGCAAGCGCTTTCACATTAAATATCGCAGTTCCCCACTTTTAATGGTGAAAAACACTGCATCTCAATAATTGACATTGTTTAATGCGGTTTTACGACGGTTCATATCTTAACCTAACCTAACATTCGCACTTGTATCTAAAAACGCTCTATTACACTGTTTTGTTCACAATTACGATATTTGCATAACCTCACAGTTTTTCACCAACTTATTGCAGTACAGAACGCTGTATCTCGCTAAATGACATTGTTCTTTAAGGTTTCACGATGCTTGCATGCACTTTAACGAGAATATCACAATATAGCAGTTTCGCACTTGTAACGGTAGAACACGCAGTATTTGGCTTGTTCATGCCGTTTTGTGTGCTTTCACAACATTTCACCTATCGCAGTTTAATACTCGCTATAAAACAACACTATCTCGTTAGATGACGTCGTTTTTGGTAGTTTCACGACGCTACCTAGCTTAAACTAACCTAACCTAACCTAACCTTCGCACTTCTATCGTTAGAAAACGTTTTACTCGCCACTTTACAATGTTCTACAAGATTACGACGGTTTCATGCGCTTTCACATTAGATAACGTAGTTCCCGACTTGTAATATTGAAAAACACTACATCTCACTAAGTGACATTGTTTAATGCGGTTTTACGACGGTTGATATGTCAACCTAACCTAACATTCGCACTTGTATCTAAAGACGCTCAATTACACTGTTTCGTTCACAATTACGATATTTGCTTGACCTCACAGTTTCTCACCAACTTATTACAGTACAGAACGCTGTATCTCGCTAAATGACATCGTTCTTTAAGGTTTCACGATACTTGCATGCGCTTTACCGAGAATGTCACAACATAGCAGTTTCGCACTTGTAACGGTACAACACACAGTATTTGGCTCTTTCATGCCGTTTTGTGTGCTTTCACAACATTTTACCTATCGCAGTTTCGTACTCGCAATAAAACAACACTATCTCGTTAGATGACGTCGTTTTTGGTGGTTTCACGACGCTACCTAGCTTAAACTAACATAACTCAACCTAACATAACCTTCGCACTTCTATCTTTAGAAAACGTTTTACTCGCAATTTTACAATGTTTTCTACAAGATTACGACGGTTTCATGCGCTTTCACATTAGATATCGTAGTTCCCGACTTGTAATGTTGAAAAACACTACATCTCACTAAGTGACATTGTTTAATGCGGTTTTACGACGGTTGATATCTCAACCTAACCTAACATTCGCACTTGTATCTAAATACGCTCAATTACACTGTTTCGTTCACAATTACGATATTTGCTTGACCTCACAGTTTCTCACCAACTTATTACAGTACAGAACGCTGTATCTCGCTAGATGACATCGTTCTTTAAGGTTTCACGATACTTGCATGCGCTTTAACGAGAATATCACAATAAAGCAGTTTCGCACTTGTAACGGCACAAGACGCAGTATCTGGCTAGTTCATGCCATTTTGTGTGCTTTCCCAATATTTCACCTATCGCAGTTTCGTACTCGCAATAAAACAACACTATCTCGTTAGATGACATCGTTTTTGGTGGTTTCACGACGCTACCTAGCTCAAACTAACCGAACCTTCGCACTTCTATCGTTAGAAAACGTTTTATTCGCTACTTTACAATGTTTTCTACAAGATTACGACGGTTTCATGCGTTTTCACATTAGATATCGCAGTTTCCGACTTGTAATGGTGGAAAACACAGCATCTCACTAAGTGACATTGTTTAATGCGGTTTTAGCGCGGTTCATATCTTAACCTAACCTAACCTTACCTAACCCAACCTAACCTAACCTAACCTAACCAAACCTTACCTAACATACCCTAACCTAACCTAACCTAACCTAACCTAACGTAACCTAACCTAACCTAACCTAACCAAACCTAACCTAACCTAACGACGTTTGCAAGCGCTTTCACATTAGATATCGCAGTTCCCGACTTGTAATGGTGAAAAACACTGCATCTCACTAAGTGACATTGTTTAATGCGGTTTTACGACGGTTCATATCTTAACCTAACCTAACATTCGCACTTTTATTAAAAAACGCTCTATTACACTGTTTCGTTCACTGTTAGGATATTTGCATAACCTCACAGTTTTTCACCAACTTATTGCAGTACAGAACGCTGTATCTCGCTAAATGACATCGTTCTTTAAGGTTTCACGATGCTTTCATGCGCTTTAACGAGAATATCACAACATAGCAGTTTCGCACTTGTAACGGTACAACACGCAGTATTTGGCTTGTTCATGCCGTTTTGTGTGCTTTCACAACATTTCACCTATCGCAGTTTCGTACTCGCAATAAAACAACACTATCTCGTTAGATGACGTTGTTTTTGGTAGTTGCACGACGCTACCTAGCTTAAACTAACATAACTCAACCTAACATAACCTTCGCACTTCTATCGTTAGAAAACGTTTTACTCGCTACTTTACATTGCTTTCTATAACATTATGACGGTTTCAAGCGCTTTCACAGTAGATATCACAGTTCTCAACTTGTAAAGGTGAAAAACACTGCATCTCACTAAGTGACTTTGTTTAATGCGGTTTTACGACGGTTCATACCTTAACCTAACGTAACCTAACCTAACCTAACCTAACCTTACCTAACCTAACCTAACCTAACCCAACCCAACCCAACCTAATCTAACCTAAGCTAACCTAACCTAAGCTAACCAAACCTAACCTAACCTAACTTAACCTAACCTAACGTAACCTAACCTAACCTAACCTATTCTAACGTAACCTAACCTAACCTAACCTAACCTAACCACACCCAACCCAACCCAACCTAACCTAACCTAAGCTAACCTAACCTAAGCTAACCAAACCTAACCTAACCTAACCTAACGTAACCTAACCTAACCTAACCTATTCTAACGTAACCTAACCTTACCTGACCTAACCTAACCTAACGTAACCTAACCTAACCTAACATAACCTACGTAACCTAACCTAACCTAACCTAACGTAACCTAACCTAACCTAACCTAACCCAACCTAACCCAACCCAACCCAACCCAACACCAAACCCAACCTAACCTAACCTAACCTAACCTTACCTAACCAAATTATCCTTACCTAACGTAACCTAACCTAACGTAACCTAACCTAACCTAACCTAACGTAACCTAACCTAACCTAACGTAACCTAACCTAACCTAACCTAACCCAACCTAACCTAACCTAACCTAACCTAACCCAACTCAACCCAACCTAACCTAACCTAACCTAACCAAACCTAACCTAACCTAACCTAACCTAACCTAACCTAACCTAACCTAACCTAACCTAACGACGGTTGCAAGCGCTTTCACATTAAATATCGCAGTTCCCCACTTTTAATGGTGAAAAACACTGCATCTCAATAATTGACATTGTTTAATGCGGTTTTACGACGGTTCATATCTTAACCTAACCTAACATTCGCACTTGTATCTAAAAACGCTCTATTACACTGTTTCGTTCACAATTACGATATTTGCATAACCTCACAGTTTTTCACCAACTTATTGCAGTACAGAACGCTGTATCTCGCTAAATGACATTGTTCTTTAAGGTTTCACGATGCTTGCATGCACTTTAACGAGAATATCACAATATAGCAGTTTCGCACTTGTAACGGTAGAACACGCAGTATTTGGCTTGTTCATGCCGTTTTGTGTGCTTTCACAACATTTCACCTATCGCAGTTTAATACTCGCTATAAAACAACACTATCTCGTTAGATGACGTCGTTTTTGGTAGTTTCACGACGCTACCTAGCTTAAACTAACCTAACCTAACCTAACCTTCGCACTTCTATCGTTAGAAAACGTTTTACTCGCCACTTTACAATGTTCTACAAGATTACGACGGTTTCATGCGCTTTCACATTAGATAACGTAGTTCCCGACTTGTAATATTGAAAAACACTACATCTCACTAAGTGACATTGTTTAATGCGGTTTTACGACGGTTGATATGTCAACCTAACCTAACATTCGCACTTGTATCTAAAGACGCTCAATTACACTGTTTCGTTCACAATTACGATATTTGCTTGACCTCACAGTTTCTCACCAACTTATTACAGTACAGAACGCTGTATCTCGCTAAATGACATCGTTCTTTAAGGTTTCACGATACTTGCATGCGCTTTACCGAGAATGTCACAACATAGCAGTTTCGCACTTGTAACGGTACAACACGCAGTATTTGGCTCTTTCATGCCGTTTTGTGTGCTTTCACAACATTTTACCTATCGCAGTTTCGTACTCGCAATAAAACAACACTATCTCGTTAGATGACGTCGTTTTTGGTGGTTTCACGACGCTACCTAGCTTAAACTAACATAACTCAACCTAACATAACCTTCGCACTTCTATCGTTAGAAAACGTTTTACTCGCTACTTTACATTGCTTTCTACAACATTACGACGGTTTCAAGCGCTTTCACATTAGATATCGCAGTTCCCAACTTGTAAAGGTGAAAAACACTGCATCTCACTAAGTGACATTGTTTATTGCGGTTTTACGACGGTTCATACCTTAACCTAACGTAACCTAACCTAACCTAACCCAACCTAACCTAACATAACCTAACCTAACCTAACCTAACCAAACCTAACCTAACGTAACCTAACCTAACCTAACCTAACCTAACCTAACCTAACGACGTTTGCAAGCGCTTTCACAATAGATATCGCAGTTCCCGACTTGTAATGGTGAAAAACACTGCATCTCACTAAGTGACATTGTTTAATGCGGTTTTACGACGGTTCATATCTTAACCTAACCTAACATTCGTACTTGTATTGAAAAACGCTCTATTACACTGTTTCGTTCACAATTACGATATTTGCATAACCTCACAGTTTTTCACCAACTTATTGCAGTACAGAACGCTGTATCTCGCTAAATGACATTGTTCTTTAAGGTTTCACGATGCTTGCATGCGCTTTAACGAGAATATCACAATATAGCAGTTTCGCACTTGTAACGGTAGAACACGCAGTATTTGGCTTGTTCATGCCGTTTTGTGTGCATTCACAACATATCACCTATCGCAGTTTAATACTCGCAATAAAACAACACTATCTCGTTAGATGACGTCGTTTTTTGGTAGTTTCACGACGCTACCTAGCTTAAACCAACCTAACCTAACCTAACCTTCGCACTTCTATCGTTAGAAAACGTTTTACTCGCAACTTTACAATGTTTTTTACAAGATTACGACGGTTTCATGCGCTTTCACATTAGATATCGTAGTTCCCGACTTGTAATGTTGAAAAACACTACATCTCACTAAGTGACACATTTTAATGCGGTTTTACGACGGTTGATATGTCAACCTAACCTAACATTCGCACTTGTATCTAAAGACGCTCAATTACACTGTTTCGTTCATAATTACGATATTTGCTTGACCTCACAGTTTCTCACCAACTTAATACAGTACAGAACGCTGTATCTCGCTAAATGACATCGTTCTTTAAGGTTTCACGATACTTGCATGCGCTTTACCGAGAATGTCACAACATATGTTTTGCACTTGTAACGGTACAACACGCAGTATTTGGCTTGTTCATGCCGTTTTGTGTGCTTTCACATTATTTCACCTATCGCAGTTTCGTACTCGCAATAAAACAACACTATCTCGTTAAATGACGTTGTTTTTGGTAGTTGCACGACGCTACCTAGCTTAAGCTAACATAACTCAACCTTACATAACCTTCGCACTTCTATCGTTAGAAAACGTTTTACTCGCTACTTTACATTGCTTTCTACAACATTATGACGGTTTCAAGCGCTTTCACATTAGATATCACAGTTCTCAACTTGTAAAGGTGAAAAACACTGCATCTCACTAAGTGACATTGTTTAATGCGGTTTTACGACGGTTCATACCTTAACCTAACGTAACCTAACCTAACCTAACCTTACCTAACCTAACCTAACCTAACCTAACCCAACCCAACCCAACCTAACCTAACCTAACCTAACCTAAACTAACCTAACCCAACCTAACCTAACCTAACCTAACCCAACCTAACCCAACCCAACCCAACCTAACCTAACCTAAGCTAACCTAACCTAAGCTAACCAAACCTAACCTAACCTAACTTAACCTAACCTAACGTAACCTAACCTAACCTAACCTATTCTAACGTAACCTAACCTTACCTGACCTAACCTAACCTAACGTAACCTAACCTAACCTAACATAACGTAACCTAACCTAACCTAACCTAACGTAACCTAACCTAACCTAACCCAACCTAACCCAACCCAACCCAACCCAACAACACCCAACCCAACCTAACCTAACCTAACCTTACCTAACCTAACCAAATTATCCTTACCTAACCTAACGTAACCTAACCTAACCTAACCTAACGTAACCTAACCTAACCTAACGTAACCTAACCTAACCTAACCTTACCTAACCCAACCTAACCTAACCTAACCTAACCAAACCTTACCTAACATACCCTAACCTAACCTAACCTAACGTAACCTAACCTAACCTAACCTAACCAAACCTAACCTAACCTAACGACGTTTGCAAGCGCTTTCACATTAGATATCACAGTTCCCGACTTGTAATGGTGAAAAAACCTGCATCTCCCATAGTGACATTGTTCAATGGGGTTTTACGACGGTTCATATCTTAACCTAGCCTAACATTCGCGCTTGTATCTCAAAACGCTCTATTACACTGTTTCGTTCACAATTACGATATTTGCACGACCTCACAGTTTTTCACCAACTTATTACAGTACAGAACGCTGTCTCTCGCTAAATGACATGATTCTTTAAGGTTTCACGATGCTTTCATGCGCTTTAACGAGAATATCACAACATAGCAGTTTCGCACTTGTAACGGTACAACACGCAGTATTTGGCTTGTTCATGCCGTTTTGTGTGCTTTCACAACATTTCACCTATCGCAGTTTCGTACTCGCAATAAAACAACACTATCTCGTTAGATGACGTTGTTTTTGGTAGTTGCACGACGCTACCTAGCTTAAACTAACATAACTCAACCTAACATAACCTTCGCACTTCTATCGTTAGAAAACGTTTTACTCGCTACTTTACATTGCTTTCTACAACATTATGACGGTTTCAAGCGCTTTCACAGTAGATATCACAGTTCTCAACTTGTAAAGGTGAAAAACACTGCATCTCACTAAGTGACTTTGTTTAATGCGGTTTTACGACGGTTCATACCTTAACCTAACGTAACCTAACCTAACCTAACCTAACCTTACCTAACCTAACCTAACCTAACCCAACCCAACCCAACCTAACCTAACCTAAGCTAACCTAACCTAAGCTAACCAAACCTAACCTAACCTAACTTAACCTAACCTAACGTAACCTAACCTAACCTAACCTATTCTAACGTAACCTAACCTAACCTAACCTAACCTAACCACACCCAACCCAACCCAACCTAACCTAACCTAAGCTAACCTAACCTAAGCTAACCAAACCTAACCTAACCTAACCTAACGTAACCTAACCTAACCTAACCTATTCTAACGTAACCTAACCTTACCTGACCTAACCTAACCTAACGTAACCTAACCTAACCTAACATAACCTAACGTAACCTAACCTAACCTAACCTAACGTAACCTAACCTAACCTAACCCAACCCAACCTAACCCAACCCAACCCAACCCAACAACACCAAACCCAACCTAACCTAACCTAACCTAACCTTACCTAACCAAATTATCCTTACCTAACGTAACCTAACCTAACGTAACCTAACCTAACCTAACGTAACCTAACCTAACCTAACGTAACCTAAACTAACCTAACCTAACCCAACCTAACCTAACCTAACCTAACCCAACTCAACCCAACCTAACCTAACCTAACCTAACCAAACCTAACCTAACCTAACCTAACCTAACCTAACGACGGTTGCAAGCGCTTTCACATTAAATATCGCAGTTCCCCACTTTTAATGGTGAAAAACACTGCATCTCAATAATTGACATTGTTTAATGCGGTTTTACGACGGTTCATATCTTAACCTAACCTAACATTCGCACTTGTATCTAGAAACGCTCTATTACACTGTTTTGTTCACAATTACGATATTTGCATAACCTCACAGTTTTTCACCAACTTATTGCAGTACAGAACGCTGTATCTCGCTAAATGACATTGTTCTTTAAGGTTTCACGATGCTTGCATGCACTTTAACGAGAATATCACAATATAGCAGTTTCGCACTTGTAACGGTAGAACACGCAGTATTTGGCTTGTTCATGCCGTTTTGTGTGCTTTCACAACATTTCACCTATCGCAGTTTAATACTCGCTATAAAACAACACTATCTCGTTAGATGACGTCGTTTTTGGTAGTTTCACGACGCTACCTAGCTTAAACTAACCTAACCTAACCTAACCTTCGCACTTCTATCGTTAGAAAACGTTTTACTCGCTACTTTACATTGCTTTCTACAACATTACGACGGTTTCAAGCGCTTTCACATTAGATATCGCAGTTCCCAACTTGTAAAGGTGAAAAACACTGCATCTCACTAAGTGACATTGTTTATTGCGGTTTTACGACGGTTCATACCTTAACCTAACGTAACCTAACCTAACCTAACCCAACCTAACCTAACATAACCTAACCTAACCTAACCTAACCAAACCTAACCTAACGTAACCTAACCTAACCTAACCTAACCTAACCTAACCTAACGACGTTTGCAAGCGCTTTCACATTAGATATCGCAGTTCCCGACTTGTAATGGTGAAAAACACTGCATCTCACTAAGTGACATTGTTTAATGCGGTTTTACGACGGTTCATATCTTAACCTAACATTCGTACTTGTATTGAAAAACGCTCTATTACACTGTTTCGTTCACAATTACGATATTTGCATAACCTCACAGTTTTTCACCAACTTATTGCAGTACAGAACGCTGTATCTCGCTAAATGACATTGTTCTTTAAGGTTTCACGATGCTTGCATGCGCTTTAACGAGAATATCACAATATAGCAGTTTCGCACTTGTAACGGTAGAACACGCAGTATTTGGCTTGTTCATGCCGTTTTGTGTGCATTCACAACATATCACCTATCGCAGTTTAATACTCGCAATAAAACAACACTATCTCGTTAGATGACGTCGTTTTTTGGTAGTTTCACGACGCTACCTAGCTTAAACCAACCTAACCTAACCTAACCTTCGCACTTCTATCGTTAGAAAACGTTTTACTCGCAACTTTACAATGTTTTTTACAAGATTACGACGGTTTCATGCGCTTTCACATTAGATATCGTAGTTCCCGACTTGTAATGTTGAAAAACACTACATCTCACTAAGTGACACATTTTAATGCGGTTTTACGACGGTTGATATGTCAACCTAACCTAACATTCGCACTTGTATCTAAAGACGCTCAATTACACTGTTTCGTTCACAATTACGATATTTGCTTGACCTCACAGTTTCTCACCAACTTATTACAGTACAGAACGCTGTATCTCGCTAAATGACATCGTTCTTTAAGGTTTCACGATACTTGCATGCGCTTTACCGAGAATGTCACAACATATGTTTTGCACTTGTAACGGTACAACACGCAGTATTTGGCTTGTTCATGCCGTTTTGTGTGCTTTCACAACATTTTACCTATCGCAGTTTCGTACTCGCATTAAAACAACACTATCTCGTTAGATGACGTCGTTTTTGGTGGTTTCACGACGCTACCTAGCTTAAACTAACATAACTCAACCTAATATAACCTTCGCACTTCTATCGTTAGAAAACGTTTTACTCGCTACTTTACATTGCTTTCTACAACATTACGACGGTTTCAAGCGCTTTCACATTAGATATCGCAGTTCCCAACTTGTAAAGGTGAAAAACACTGCATCTCACTAAGTGACATTGTTTAATGCGGTTTTAGCGCGGTTCATATCTTAACCTAACCTAACCTAACCTAACCTAACCTAACCCAACCTAACCTAACATAACCTAACCTAACCTAACCTAACCTAACCAAACCTAACCTAACGTAACCTAACCTAACCTAACCTAACCTAACCTAACCTAACGACGTTTGCAAGCGCTTTCACATTAGATATCGCAGTTCCCGACTTGTAATGGTGAAAACACTGCATCTCACTAAGTGACATTGTTTAATGCGGTTTTACGACGGTTCATATCTTAACCTAACCTAACATTCGTACTTGTATTGAAAAACGCTCTATTACACTGTTTCGTTCACAATTACGATATTTGCATAACCTCACAGTTTTTCACCAACTTATTGCAGTACAGAACGCTGTATCTCGCTAAATGACATCGTTCTTTAAGGTTTCACGATGCTTGCATGCGCTTTAACGAGAATTTCACATTATAGCAGTTTCGCACTTGTAACGGTACAACACGCCGTATCTGGCTTGTTCAAGCCGTTTTGTGTACTTTCACAACATTTCACCTATTGCAGTTTCGTACATGCAATAAAACAACACTATCTCGTTAGACGACGTCCTTTTTGGTGGTCTCACGACGCTACATAGCTTAAACTAACATAACTCAAGCTAACCTTCGCACTTCTATCTTTAGAAAACATTTTACTCGCAATTTTACAATGTTTTTTACAAGATTACGACGGTTTCATGCGCTTTCACATTAGATATCGTAGTTCCCGACTTGTAATGTTGAAAAACACTACATCTCACTAAGTGACATTGTTTAATGCGCTTTTACGACGGTTGATATCTCAACCTAACCTAACATTCGCACTTGTATCTAAATACGCTCAATTACACTGTTTCGTTCACATATACGATATTTGCTTGACCTCACAGTTTCTCACCAACTTATTACAGTACAGAACGCTGTATCTCGCTAAATGACATCGTTCTTTAAGGTTTCACGATACTTGCATGCGCTTTAACGAAAATATCACAATAAAGCAGTTTCGCACTTGTAACGGCACAAGACGCAGTATCTGGCTAGTTCATGCCGTTTTGTGTGCTTTCACAACATTTCACCTATCGCAGTTTCGTACTCGCAATAAAACAACACTATCTCGTTAAATGACGTTGTTTTTGGTAGTTGCACGACGCTACCTAGCTTAAGCTAACATAACTCAACCTAACATAACCTTCGCACTTCTATCGTTAGAAAACGTTTTACTCGCTACTTTACATTGCTTTCTACAACATTATGACGGTTTCAAGCGCTTTCACATTAGATATCACAGTTCTCAACTTGTAAAGGTGAAAAACACTGCATCTCACTAAGTGACATTGTTTAATGCGGTTTTACGACGGTTCATACCTTAACCTAACGTAACCTAACCTAACCTAACCTTACCTAACCTAACCTAACCTAACCTAACCTAACCCAACCCAACCCAACCTAACCTAACCTAACCTAACCTAAACTAACCTAACCCAACCTAACCTAACCTAACCTAACCCAACCTAACCCAACCCAACCCAACCTAACCTAACCTAAGCTAACCTAACCTAAGCTAACCAAACCTAACCTAACCTAACTTAACCTAACCTAACGTAACCTAACCTAACCTAACCTATTCTAACGTAACCTAACCTTACCTGACCTAACCTAACCTAACGTAACCTAACCTAACCTAACATAACGTAACCTAACCTAACCTAACCTAACGTAACCTAACCTAACCTAACCCAACCTAACCCAACCCAACCCAACCCAACAACACCCAACCCAACCTAACCTAACCTAACCAAATTATCCTTACCTAACCTAACCTAACCTAACGTAACCTAACCTAACCTAACCTAACGTAACCTAACCTAACCTAACGTAACCTAACCTAACCTAACCTAACCTAACCCAACCTAACCTAACCTAACCCAACTCAACCCAACCTAACCTAATCTATCCTAACCTAACCTAACCTAACCAAACCTAACCTAACCTAACCTAACCTAACCTAACGACGGTTGCAAGCGCTTTCACATTAAATATCGCAGTTCCCCACTTTTAATGGTGAAAAACACTGCATCTCAGTAATTGACATTGTTTAATGCGGTTTTACGACGGTACATATCTTAACCTAACCTAACATTCGCACTTGTATCTAAAAACGCTCTATTACACTGTTTTGTTCACAATTACGATATTTGCATAACCTCACAGTTTTTCACCAACTTATTGCAGTACAGAACGCTGTATCTCGCTAAATGACATTGTTCTTTAAGGTTTCACGATGCTTGCATGCGCTTTAACGAGAATATCACAATATAGCAGTTTCGCACTTGTAACGGTAGAACACGCAGTATTTGGCTTGTTCATGCCGTTTTGTGTGCTTTCACAACATTTCACCTATCGCAGTTTAATACTCGCTATAAAACAACACTATCTCGTTAGATGACGTCGTTTTTGGTAGTTTCACGACGCTACCTCGCTTAAACTAACCTAACCTAACCTAACCTTCGCACTTCTATTGTTAGAAAACGTTTTACTCGCCACTTTACAATGTTTTCTACAAGATTACGACGGTTTCATGCGCTTTCACATTAGATATCGTAGTTCCCGACTTGTAATGTTGAAAAACACTACATCTCACTAAGTGACATTGTTTAATGCGGTTTTACGACGGTTGATATCTCAACCTAACCTAACATTCGCACTTGTATCTAAATACGCTCAATTACACTGTTTCGTTCACAATTACGATATTTGCTTGACCTCACAGTTTCTCACCAACTTATTACAGTACAGAACGCTGTATCTCGCTAGATGACATCGTTCTTTAAGGTTTCACGATACTTGCATGCGCTTTAACGAGAATATCACAATAAAGCAGTTTCGCACTTGTAACGGCACAAGACGCAGTATCTGGCTAGTTCATGCCATTTTGTGTGCTTTCCCAATATTTCACCTATCGCAGTTTCGTACTCGCAATAAAACAACACTATCTCGTTAGATGACATCGTTTTTGGTGGTTTCACGACGCTACCTAGCTCAAACTAACCGAACCTTCGCACTTCTATCGTTAGAAAACGTTTTATTCGCTACTTTACAATGTTTTCTACAAGATTACGACGGTTTCATGCGCTTTCACATTAGATATCGCAGTTCCCGACTTGTAATGGTGGAAAACACAGCATCTCACTAAGTGACATTGTTTAATGCGGTTTTAGCGCGGTTCATATCTTAACCTAACCTAACCTTACCTAACCCAACCTAACCTAACCTAACCTAACCAAACCTTACCTAACATACCCTAACCTAACCTAACCTAACCTAACCTAACGTAACCTAACCTAACCTAACCTAACCAAACCTAACCTAACCTAACGACGTTTGCAAGCGCTTTCACATTAGATATCGCAGTTCCCGACTTGTAATGGTGAAAAACACTGCATCTCACTAAGTGACATTGTTTAATGCGGTTTTACGACGGTTCATATCTTAACCTAACCTAACATTCGCACTTTTATTAAAAAACGCTCTATTACACTGTTTCGTTCACTGTTAGGATATTTGCATAACCTCACAGTTTTTCACCAACTTATTGCAGTACAGAACGCTGTATCTCGCTAAATGACATCGTTCTTTAAGGTTTCACGATGCTTTCATGCGCTTTAACGAGAATATCACAACATAGCAGTTTCGCACTTGTAACGGTACAACACGCAGTATTTGGCTTGTTCATGCCGTTTTGTGTGCTTTCACAACATTTCACCTATCGCAGTTTCGTACTCGCAATAAAACAACACTATCTCGTTAGATGACGTTGTTTTTGGTAGTTGCACGACGCTACCTAGCTTAAACTAACATAACTCAACCTAACATAACCTTCGCACTTCTATCGTTAGAAAACGTTTACTCGCTACTTTACATTGCTTTCTACAACATTATGACGGTTTCAAGCGCTTTCACAGTAGATATCACAGTTCTCAACTTGTAAAGGTGAAAAACACTGCATCTCACTAAGTGACTTTGTTTAATGCGGTTTTACGACGGTTCATACCTTAACCTAACGTAACCTAACCTAACCTAACCTAACCTTACCTAACCTAACCTAACCTAACCCAACCCAACCCAACCTAACCTAACCTAAGCTAACCTAACCTAAGCTAACCAAACCTAACCTAACCTAACTTAACCTAACCTAACGTAACCTAACCTTACCTGACCTAACCTAACCTAACGTAACCTAACCTAACCTAACATAACCTAACGTAACCTAACCTAACCTAACCTAACGTAACCTAACCTAACCTAACCTAACCCAACCTAACCCAACCCAACCCAACCCAACAACACCAAACCCAACCTAACCTAACCTAACCTAACCTTACCTAACCAAATTATCCTTACCTAACGTAACCTAACCTAACGTAACCTAACCTAACCTAACCTAACGTAACCTAACCTAACCTAACGTAACCTAACCTAACCTAACCTAACCTAACCCAACCTAACCTAACCTAACCTAACCTAACCTAACCCAACCTAACCTAACCTAACCTAACCTAACCTAACCTAACCAAACCTAACCTAACGTAACCTAACCTAACCTAACCTAACCTAACCTAACGACGTTTGCAAGCGCTTTCACATTAGATATCGCAGTTCCCGACTTGTAATGGTGAAAAACACTGCATCTCACTAAGTGACATTGTTTAATGCGGTTTTACGACGGTTCATATCTTAACCTAACCTAACATTCGTACTTGTATTGAAAAACGCTCTATTACACTGTTTCGTTCACAATTACGATATTTGCATAACCTCACAGTTTTTCACCAACTTATTGCAGTACAGAACGCTGTATCTCGCTAAATGACATTGTTCTTTAAGGTTTCACGATGCTTGCATGCGCTTTAACGAGAATATCACAATATAGCAGTTTCGCACTTGTAACGGTAGAACACGCAGTATTTGGCTTGTTCATGCCGTTTTGTGTGCATTCACAACATATCACCTATCGCAGTTTAATACTCGCAATAAAACAACACTATCTCGTTAGATGACGTCGTTTTTTGGTAGTTTCACGACGCTACCTAGCTTAAACCAACCTAACCTAACCTAACCTTCGCACTTCTATCGTTAGAAAACGTTTTACTCGCAACTTTACAATGTTTTTTACAAGATTACGACGGTTTCATGCGCTTTCACATTAGATATCGTAGTTCCCGACTTGTAATGTTGAAAAACACTACATCTCACTAAGTGACACATTTTAATGCGGTTTTACGACGGTTGATATGTCAACCTAACCTAACATTCGCACTTGTATCTAAAGACGCTCAATTACACTGTTTCGTTCACAATTACGATATTTGCTTGACCTCACAGTTTCTCACCAACTTATTACAGTACAGAACGCTGTATCTCGCTAAATGACATCGTTCTTTAAGGTTTCACGATACTTGCATGCGCTTTACCGAGAATGTCACAACATATGTTTTGCACTTGTAACGGTACAACACGCAGTATTTGGCTTGTTCATGCCGTTTTGTGTGCTTTCACAACATTTTACCTATCGCAGTTTCGTACTCGCATTAAAACAACACTATCTCGTTAGATGACGTCGTTTTTGGTGGTTTCACGACGCTACCTAGCTTAAACTAACATAACTCAACCTAACATAACCTTCGCACATCTATCGTTAGAAAACGTTTTACTCGCTACTTTACATTGCTTTCTACAACATTACGACGGTTTCAAGCGCTTTCACATTAGATATCGCAGTTCCCAACTTGTAAAGGTGAAAAACACTGCATCTCACTAAGTGACATTGTTTAATGCGGTTTTAGCGCGGTTCATATCTTAACCTAACCTAACCTAACCTAACCTAACCTAACCCAACCTAACCTAACATAACCTAACCTAACCTAACCTAACCAAACCTAACCTAACGTAACCTAACCTAACCTAACCTAACCTAACGACGTTTGCAAGCGCTTTCACATTAGATATCGCAGTTCCCGACTTGTAATGGTGAAAACACTGCATCTCACTAAGTGACATTGTTTAATGCGGTTTTACGACGGTTCATATCTTAACCTAACCTAACATTCGTACTTGAATTGAAAAACGCTCTATTACACTGTTTCGTTCACAATTACGATATTTGCATAACCTCACAGTTTTTCACCAACTTATTGCAGTACAGAACGCTGTATCTCGCTAAATGACATCGTTCTTTAAGGTTTCACGATGCTTGCATGCGCTTTAACGAGAATTTCACATTATAGCAGTTTCGCACTTGTAACGGTACAACACGCCGTATCTGGCTTGTTCAAGCCGTTTTGTGTACTTTCACATTTCACCTATTGCAGTTTCGTACATGCAAAAAAACAACACTATCTCGTTAGATGACGTCCTTTTTGGTGGTCTCACGACGCTACATAGCTTAAACTAACATAACTCAAGCTAACCTTCGCACTTCTATCTTTAGAAAACGTTTTACTCGCAATTTTACAATGTTTTTTACAAGATTACGACGGTTTCATGCGCTTTCACATTAGATATCGTAGTTCCCGACTTGTAATGTTGAAAAACACTACATCTCACTAAGTGACATTGTTTAATGCGCTTTTACGACGGTTGATATCTCAACCTAACCTAACATTCGCACTTGTATCTAAATACGCTCAATTACACTGTTTCGTTCACATATACGATATTTGCTTGACCTCACAGTTTCTCACCAACTTATTACAGTACAGAACGCTGTATCTCGCTAAATGACATCGTTCTTTAAGGTTTCACGATACTTGCATGCGCTTTAACGAGAATATCACAATAAAGCAGTTTCGCACTTGTAACGGCACAAGACGCAGTATCTGGCTAGTTCATGCCGTTTTGTGTGCTTTCACAACATTTCACCTATCGCAGTTTCGTACTCGCAATAAAACAACACTATCTCGTTAAATGACGTTGTTTTTGGTAGTTGCACGACGCTACCTAGCTTAAGCTAACATAACTCAACCTAACATAACCTTCGCACTTCTATCGTTAGAAAACGTTTTACTCGCTACTTTACATTGCTTTCTACAACATTATGACGGTTTCAAGCGCTTTCACATTAGATATCACAGTTCTCAACTTGTAAAGGTGAAAAACACTGCATCTCACTAAGTGACATTGTTTAATGCGGTTTTACGACGGTTCATACCTTAACCTAACGTAACCTAACCTAACCTAACCTTACCTAACCTAACCTAACCTAACCTAACCCAACCCAACCCAACCTAACCTAACCTAACCTAACCTAACCCAACCCAACCCAACCTAACCTAACCTAAGCTAACCTAACCTAAGCTAACCAAACCTAACCTAACCTAACTTAACCTAACCTAACGTAACCTAACCTAACCTAACCTATTCTAACGTAACCTAACCTTACCTGACCTAACCTAACCTAACGTAACCTAACCTAACCTAACATAACGTAACCTAACCTAACCTAACCTAACCTAACGTAACCTAACCTAACCTAACCCAACCTAACCCAACCCAACCCAAACCAACAACACCCAACCCAACCTAACCTAACCTAACCTTACCTAACCTAACCAAATTATCCTTACCTAACCTAACCTAACCTAACGTAACCTAACCTAACCTAACCTAACGTAACCTAACCTAACCTAACGTAACCTAACCTAACCTAACCTAACCCAACCTAACCTAACCTAACCTAACCTAACCCAACTCAACCCAACCTAACCTAATCTAACCTAACCTAACCTAACCTAACCAAACCTAACCTAACCTAACCTAACCTAACCTAACCTAACGACGGTTGCAAGCGCTTTCAATTTAAATATCGCAGTTCCCCACTTTTAATGGTGAAAAACACTGCATCTCAGTAATTGACATTGTTTAATGCGGTTTTACGACGGTACATATCTTAACCTAACCTAACATTCGCACTTGTATCTAAAAACGCTCTATTACACTGTTTTGTTCACAATTACGATATTTGCATAACCTCACAGTTTTTCACCAACTTATTGCAGTACAGAACGCTGTATCTCGCTAAATGACATTGTTCTTTAAGGTTTCACGATGCTTGCATGCGCTTTAACGAGAATATCACAATATAGCAGTTTCGCACTTGTAACGGTAGAACACGCAGTATTTGGCTTGTTCATGCCGTTTTGTGTGCTTTCACAACATTTCACCTATCGCAGTTTAATACTCGCTATAAAACAACACTATCTCGTTAGATGACGTCGTTTTTGGTAGTTTCACGACGCTACCTAGCTTAAACTAACCTAACCTAACCTAACCTAACCTTCGCACTTCTATTGTTAGAAAACGTTTTACTCGCCACTTTACAATGTTTTCTACAAGATTACGACGGTTTCATGCGCTTTCACATTAGATATCGTAGTTCCCGACTTGTAATGTTGAAAAAAACTACATCTCACTAAGTGACATTGTTTAATGCGGTTTTACGACGGTTGATATGTCAACCTAACCTAACATTCGCACTTGTATCTAAAGACGCTCAATTACACTGTTTAGTTCACAATTACGATATTTGCTTGACCTCACAGTTTCTCACCAACTTATTACAGTACAGAACGCTGTATCTCGCTAAATGACATCGTTCTTTAAGGTTTCACGATACTTGCATGCGCTTTACCGAGAATGTCACAACATAGCAGTTTCGCACTTGTAACGGTACAACACGCAGCATTTGGCTTGTTCATGCCGTTTTGTGTGCTTTCACAACATTTCACCTATCGCAGTTTCGTACTCGCAATAAAACAACACTATCTCGTTAAATGACGTTGTTTTTGGTAGTTGCACGACGCTACCTAGCTTAAGCTAACATAACCTAACATAACCTTCGCACTTCTATCGTTAGAAAACGTTTTACTCGCTACTTTACATTGCTTTCTACAACATTACGACGGTTTCAAGCGCTTTCACATTAGATATCGCAGTTCCCAACTTGTAAAGGTGAAAAACACTGCATCTCACTAAGTGACATTGTTTAATGCGGTTTTAGCGCGGTTCATATCTTAACCTAACCTAACCTAACCTAACCTAGCCTAACCCAACCTAACCTAACATAACCTAACCTAACCCAACCCAACCCAACCTAACCTAACCTAACCTAACCTAACCTAAACTAACCTAACCCAACCTAACCTAACCTAACCCAACCTAACCCAACCCAACCCAACCTAACCTAACCTAAGCTAACCTAACCTAAGCTAACCAAACCTAACCTAACCTAACTTAACCTAACCTAACGTAACCTAACCTAACCTAACCTATTATAACGTAACCTAACCTTACCTGACCTAACCTAACCTAACGTAACCTAACCTAACCTAACATAACGTAACCTCACCTAACCTAACCTAACCTAACGTAACCTAACCTAACCTAACCCAACCTAACCTAACCCAACCCAACCCAACCCAACAACACCCAACCCAACCTAACCTAACCTAACCTAACCTTACCTAACCTAACCAAATTATCCTTACCTAACCTAACCTAACCTAACGTAACCTAACCTAACCTAACCTAACCTAACGTAACCTAACCTAACCTAACCTAACCCAACCTAACCTAACCTAACCTAACCTAACCCAACTCAACCCAACCTAACCTAATCTAACCTAACCTAACCTAACCTAACCTAACCAAACCTAACCTAACCTAACCTAACCTAACCTAACGACGGTTGCAAGCGCTTTCACATTAAATATCGCAGTTCCCCACTTTTAATGGTGAAAAACACTGCATCTCAGTAATTGACATTGTTTATTGCGGTTTTACGACGGTACATATCTTAACCTAACCTAACATTCGCACTTGTATCTAAAAACGCTCTATTACACTGTTTTGTTCACAATTACGATATTTGCATAACCTCACAGTTTTTCACCAACTTATTGCAGTACAGAACGCTGTATCTCGCTAAATGACATTGTTCTTTAAGGTTTCACGATGCTTGCATGCGCTTTAACGAGATTATCACAATATAGCAGTTTCGCACTTGTAACGGTAGAACACGCAGTATTTGGCTTGTTCATGCCGTTTTGTGTGCTTTCACAACATTTCACCTATCGCAGTTTAATACTCGCTATAAAATAACACTATCTCGTTAGATGACGTCGTTTTTGGTAGTTTCACGACGCTACCTAGCTTAAACTAACCTAACCTAACCTAACCTTCGCACTTCTATCGTTAGAAAACGTTTTACTCGCAACTTTACAATGTTTTCTACAACATTACGACGGTTTCATGCGCTTTCACATTAGATATCGTAGTTCCCGACTTGTAATGTTGAAAAACACTACATCTCACTAAGTGACATTGTTTAATGCGGTTTTACGACGGTTGATATGTCAACCTAACCTAACATTCGCACTTGTATCTAAAGACGCTCAATTACACTGTTTCGTTCACAATTACGATATTTGCTTGACCTCACAGTTTCTCACCAACTTATTACAGTACAGAACGCTGTATCTCGCTAAATGACATCGTTCTTTAAGGTTTCACGATACTTGCATGCGCTTTACCGATAATGTCACAACATAGCAGTTTCGCACTTGTAACGGTACAACACGCAGCATTTGGCTTGTTCATGCCGTTTTGTGTGCTTTCACAACATTTTACCTATCGCAGTTTCGTACTCGCAATAAAACAACACTATCTCGTTAGATGACGTCGTTTTTGGTGGTTTCACGACGCTACCTAGCTTAAACTAACATAACTACACCTAACGTAACCTTCGCACTTCTATCGTTATAAAACGTTTTACTCGCTACTTTACATTGCTTTCTACAACATTACGACGGTTTCAAGCGCTTTCACATTAGATATCGCAGTTCCCAACTTGTAAAGGTGAAAAACACTGCATCTCACTAAGTGACATTGTTTATTGCGGTTTTACGACGGTTCATACCTTAACCTAACCTAACATTCGTACTTGTATTGAAAAACGCTCTACTACACTGTTTCGTTCACAATTACGATATTTGCTTAACCTCACAGTTTTTCACCAACTTATTGCAGTACAGAACGCTGTATCTCGCTAAATGACATTGTTCTTTAAGGTTTCACGATGCTTGCATGCGCTTTAACGAGAATGTCACAATATAGCAGTTTCGCACTTGTAACGGTAGAACACGCAGTATTTGGCTTGTTCATGCCGTTTTGTGTGCATTCACAACATTTCACCTATCGCAGTTTATTACTCGCAATAAAACAACACTATCTCGTTAGATGACATCGTTTTTGGTGGTTTCACGACGCTACCTAGCTCAAACTAACCGAACCTTCGCACTTCTATCATTAGAAAACGTTTTATTCGCTACTTTACAATGTTTTCTACAAGATTACGACGGTTTCATGCGCTTTCACATTAGATATCGCAGTTCCTGACTTGGTGAAATGGTGAAATGGTGAAAATGGTGAAAATGGTGAAAATGGTGAAAATGGTGAAAATGGTGAAAAACACAGCATCTCACTAAGTGACATTGTTTAATGCGGTTTTAGCGCGGTTCATATCTTAACCTAACCTAACCTTACCTAAACCAACCTAACCTAACCTAACCAAACCTTACCTAACATACCCTAACCTAACCTAACCTAACCTAACCTAACCAAACCTAACCAAACCTAACCTAACGTAACCTAACCTAACCTAACCTAACCTAACCTAACCTAACGACGTTTGCAAGCGCTTTCACATTAGATATCGCAGTTCCCGACTTGTAATGGTGAAAAACACTGCATCTCACTAAGTGACATTGTTTAATGCGGTTTTACGACGGTTCATATCTTAACCTAACCTAACATTCGCACTTGTATTAAAAAACGCTCTATTACACTGTTTCGTTCACAATTAGGATATTTGCACAACCTCACAGTTTTTCACCAACTTATTGCAGTACAGAACGCTGTATCTCGCTAAATGACATCGTTCTTCAAGGTTTCACGATGCTTGCATGCGCTTTAACGAGAATATCACAACATAGCAGTTTCGCACTTGTAACGATGCAACACGCAGTATTTGGCTTGTTCATGCCGTTTTGTGTGCTTTCACAACATTTCACCTATCGCAGTTTCGTACTCGCAATAAAACAACACTATCTCGTTAGATGACGTTGTTTTTGGTAGTTTCACGACGCTACCTAGCTTAAACTAACATAACTCAACCTAACATGACCTTCGCACTTCTATCGTTAGAAAACGTTTTACTCGCTACTTTACATTGCTTTCTACAACATTACGACGGTTTCAAGCGCTTTCACATTAGATATCACAGTTCCCAACTTGTAAAGGTGAAAAACACTGCATCTCACTAAGTGACATTGTTTAATGCGGTTTTACGACGGTTCATACCTTAACCTAACCTAACCTAACCTAACCTAACCTTACATAACCTAACCTAACCTAACTCAACCCAACCCAAACTAACCTAACCTAACCTAACCTAAACTAACCTAACCCAACCTAACCCAACCCAACCCAACCTAACCTAACCTAAGCTAACCTAACCTAACCTAACCAAACCTAACCT